>NW_026525458.1:0-14269 GCF_943734705.1 Anopheles coustani | reverse complement strand
CATCCAAACACCTTTGAAGGTGCTTCGAAGCACTTTTACGTAATTCCAACTACATCCAAACACCTTTGAAGGTGCTTCGAAGCACTTTTTACGTAATTCCAACTACATCCAAACACCTTTGAAGGTGCTTCGAAGCACTTTTTACGTAATTTCAACTACATCCAAACACCTTTGGAGGTGCTTCGAAGCACTTTTTACGTAATTCCAACTACATCCAAACACCTTTGAAGGTGCTTCGAAGTACTTTTGACGTAATTCCAACTACATCCAAACACCTTTGAAGGTGCTTCGAAGTACTTTTGACGTAATTCCAACTACATCCAAACACCTTTGAAGGTGCTTCGAAGCACTTTTTACGTAATTCCAACTACATCCAAACACCTTTAGAGGTGCTACGAAGCACTTTTGACGTAATTTCAACTACATCCAAACACCTTTGGAGGTGCTTCGAAGCACTTTTGACGTAATTCCAACTACATCCAAACACCTTTGAAGGTGCTTCGAAGCACTTTTTACGTAATTCCAACTACATCCAAACACCTTTGAAGGTGCTTCGAAGCACTTTTGACGTAATTCCAGCTACATTCAAACACCTTTGAAGGTGCTTCGAAGCACTTTTGACGTAATTCCAACTACATCCAAACACCTTTGAAGGTGCTACGAAGCACTTTTGACGTAATTTCAACTACATCCAAACACCTTTGGAGGTGCTACGAAGCACTTTTGACGTAATTCCAGCTACATCCAAACACCTTTGAAGGTGCTTCGAAGCACTTTTTACGTAATTCCAACTACATCCAAACACCTTTGAAGGTGCTTCGAAGCACTTTTTACGTAATTCCAACTACATCCAAACACCTTTGAAGGTGCTACGAAGCACTTTTGACGTAATTCCAACTACATCTAAACACCTTTGAAGGTGCTTCGAAGCACTTTTGACGTAATTCCAGCTACATCCAAACACCTTTGAAGGTGCTTCGAAGCACTTTTGACGTAATTCCAGCTACATTCAAACACCTTTGAAGGTGCTTCGAAGCACTTTTGACGTAATTTCAACTACATCCAAACACCTTTGGAGGTGCTACGAAGCACTTTTGACGTAATTCCAGCTACATCCAAACACCTTTGAAGGTGCTTCGAAACACTTTTTACGTAATTCCAACTACATCCAAACACCTTTGAAGGTGCTTCGAAGCACTTTTGACGTAATTCCAACTACATCCAAACACCTTTGAAGGTGCTTCGAAGCACTTTTTACGTAATTCCAGCTACATTCAAACACCTTTGAAGGTGCTTCGAAGCACTTTTGACGTAATTCCAACTACATCCAAACACCTTTGAAGGTGCTTCGAAGCACTTTTGACGTAATTCCAACTACATCCAAACAACTTTGAAGGTGCTTCGAAGCACTTTTGACGTAATTCCAACTACATCCAAACACCTTTGAAGGTGCTTCGAAGCACTTTTTACGTAATTTCAACTACATCCAAACACCTTTGAAGGTGCTTCGAAGCACTTTTGACGTAATTCCAACTACATCCAAACACCTTTGGAGGTGCTTCGAAGCACTTTTGACGTAATTCCAACTACATCCAAACACCTTTGAAGGTGCTTCGAAGCACTTTTGACGTAATTCCAACTACATCCAAACACCTTTGAAGGTGCTTCGAAGCACTTTTGACGTAATTCCAGCTACATTCAAACACCTTTGAAGGTGCTTCGAAGCACTTTTGACGTAATTCCAACTACATCCAAACACCTTTGAAGGTGCTTCGAAGCACTTTTGACGTAATTCCAACTACATCCAAACACCTTTGAAGGTGCTTCGAAGCACTTTTGACGTAATTCCAACTACATCCAAACACCTTTGAAGGTGCTTCGAAGCACTTTTGACGTAATTCCAACTACATCCAAACACCTTTGTAGGTGCTTCGAAGCACTTTTTACGTAATTTCAACTACATCCAAACACCTTTGAAGGTGCTTCGAAGCACTTTTGACGTAATTCCAACTACATCCAAACACCTTTGAAGGTGCTTCGAAGCACTTTTGACGTAATTCCAACTACATCCAAACACCTTTGAAGGTGCTTCGAAGCACTTTTGACGTAATTCCAACTACATCCAAACACCTTTGAAGGTGCTTCGAAGCACTTTTGACGTAATTCCAACTACATCCAAACACCTTTGAAGGTGCTTCGAAGCACTTTTGACGTAATTCCAACTACATCCAAACACCTTTGAAGGTGCTTCGAAGCACTTTTTACGTAATTTCAACTACATCCAAACACCTTTGAAGGTGCTTCGAAGCACTTTTGACGTAATTCCAACTACATCCAAACACCTTTGAAGGTGCTTCGAAGCACTTTTGACGTAATTCCAGCTACATCCAAACACCTTTGAAGGTGCTTCGAAGCACTTTTGACGTAATTCCAACTACATCCAAACACCTTTGAAGGTGCTACGAAGCACTTTTTACGTAATTCCAACTACATCCAAACACCTTTGAAGGTGCTTCGAAGCACTTTTGACGTAATTCCAACTACATCCAAACACCTTTGAAGGTGCTTCGAAGCACTTTTGACGTAATTCCAACTACATCCAAACACCTTTGAAGGTGCTTCGAAGCACTTTTGACGTAATTCCAACTACATCCAAACACCTTTGAAGGTGCTTCGAAGCACTTTTTACGTAATTTCAACTACATCCAAACACCTTTGAAGGTGCTTCGAAGCACTTTTGACGTAATTCCAACTACATCCAAACACCTTTGGAGGTGCTTCGAAGCACTTTTGACGTAATTCCAACTACATCCAAACACCTTTGAAGGTGCTTCGAAGCACTTTTGACGTAATTCCAACTACATCCAAACACCTTTGAAGGTGCTTCGAAGCACTTTTGACGTAATTCCAACTACATCCAAACACCTTTGAAGGTGCTTCGAAGCACTTTTTACGTAATTCCAGCTACATTCAAACACCTTTGAAGGTGCTTCGAAGCACTTTTGACGTAATTCCAACTACATCCAAACACCTTTGAAGGTGCTACGAAGCACTTTTGACGTAATTCCAACTACATCTAAACACCTTTGAAGGTGCTTCGAAGCACTTTTGACGTAATTCCAGCTACATCCAAACACCTTTGAAGGTGCTTCGAAGCACTTTTTACGTAATTCCAACTACATCCAAACACCTTTGAAGGTGCTTCGAAGCACTTTTGACGTAATTCCAGCTACATCCAAACACCTTTGGAGGTGCTTCGAAGCACTTTTGACGTAATTCCAACTACATCCAAACACCTTTGAAGGTGCTTCGAAGCACTTTTGACGTAATTCCAACTACATCCAAACACCTTTGAAGGTGCTTCGAAGCACTTTTGACGTAATTCCAACTACATCCAAACACCTTTGAAGGTGCTTCGAAGCACTTTTGACGTAATTCCAACTACATCCAAACACCTTTGAAGGTGCTTCGAAGCACTTTTGACGTAATTCCAACAACATCCAATCACCTTTAGAGGTGCTTCGAAGCACTTTTTACGTAATTCCTACAACATCCAACCACCTTTAGAGGTGCTTCGAAGCACTTTTAACGTAATTCCTACAACATCCAATCACCTTTAGAGGTGCTTCGAAGCACTTTTTACGTAATTCCTACAACATCCAATCACCTTTAGAAGTGCTTCGAAGCACTTTTTACGTAATTCCTACAACATCCAATCACCTTTAGAGGTGCTTCGAAGCACATTTTACGTAATTCCTACAACATCCAATCACCTTTAGAGGTGCTTCGAAGCACTTTTAACGTAATTCCTACAACATCCAATCACCTTTAGAGGTGCTTCGAAGCACTTTTTACGTAATTCCTACAACATCCAATCACCTTTAGAGGTGCTTCGAAGCACTTTTTTCGTAATTCCTACAACATCCAATCACCTTTAGAGGTGCTTCGAAGCACTTTTTACGTAATTCCTACAACATCCAATCACCTTTAGAGGTGCTTCGAAGCACTTTTTACGTAATTCCTACAACATCCAATCACCTTTAGAGGTGCTTCGAAGCACTTTTTACGTAATTCCTACAACATCCAATCACCTTTAGAGGTGCTTTGAAACACTTTTTACGTAATTCCTACAACATCCAATCACCTTTAGAGGTGCTTCGAGACACTTTTTACGTAATTCCTACAACATCCAATCTCCTTTAGAGGTGCTTCGAAACACTTTTTACGTAATTCCTACAACATCCAATCTCCTTTAGAGGTGCTTCGAAACACTTTTTACGTAATTCCTACAACATCCAATCTCCTTTAGAGGTGCTTCGAAACACTTTTTACGTAATTCCTACAACATCCAATCAACTTTGAAGATGCTTCGAAGCACTTTTTACGTAATTCCTACAACATCCAATCTCCTTTAGAGGTGCTTCGAAACACTTTTTACGTAATTCCTACAACATCCAATCACCTTTAGAGGTGCTTCGAGACACTTTTTACGTAATTCCTACAACATCCAATCACCTTTAGAAGTGCTTCGAAGCACTTTTTACGTAATTCCTACAACATCCAATCAACTTTGAAGATGCTTCGAAGCACTTTTTACGTAATTCCTACAACATCCAATCTCCTTTAGAGGTGCTTCGAAACACTTTTTACGTAATTCCTACAACATCCAATCTCCTTTAGAGGTGCTTCGAAACACTTTTTACGTAATTCCTACAACATCCAATCACCTTTAGAGGTGCTTCGAAACACTTTTTACGTAATTCCTACAACATCCAATCACCTTTAGAAGTGCTTCGAAGCACTTTTTACGTAATTCCTACAACATCCAATCAACTTTGAAGATGCTTCGAAACACTTTTTACGTAATTCCTACAACATCCAATCTCCTTTAGAGGTGCTTCGAAACACTTTTTACGTAATTCCTACAACATCCAATCACCTTTAGAGGTGCTTCGAAACACTTTTTACGTAATTCCTACAACATCCAATCACCTTTAGAGGTGCTTCGAAACACTTTTTACGTAATTCCTACAACATCCAATCACCTTTAGAAGTGCTTCGAAGCACTTTTTACGTAATTCCTACAACATCCAATCACCTTTAGAGTTGCTTCGAAACACTTTTTACGTAATTCCTACAACATCCAATCTCCTTTAGAGGTGCTTCGAAACACTTTTTACGTAATTCCTACAACATCCAATCTCCTTTAGAGGTGCTTCGAAACACTTTTTACGTAATTCCTACAACATCCAATCACCTTTAGAGGTGCTTCGAGACACTTTTTACGTAATTCCTACAACATCCAATCACCTTTAGAGGTGCTTCGAAACACTTTTTACGTAATTCCTACAACATCCAATCACCTTTAGAAGTGCTTCGAAGCACTTTTTACGTAATTCCTACAACATCCAATCACCTTTAGAGGTGCTTTGAAACACTTTTTACGTAATTCCTACAACATCCAAACACCTTTAGAGGTGCTTCGAAGCACTTTTTTCGTAATTCCTACAACATCCAATCA
The DNA here is from genome assembly GCF_943734705.1 of Anopheles coustani. NCBI lineage: Eukaryota > Metazoa > Arthropoda > Insecta > Diptera > Culicidae > Anopheles > Anopheles coustani. The sequence continues at coordinate 8,748 of NW_026525458.1, read as the reverse complement.
CCTTTAGAGGTGCTTCGAGACACTTTTTACGTAATTCCTACAACATCCAATCACCTTTAGAGGTGCTTCGAAACACTTTTTACGTAATTCCTACAACATCCAATCTCCTTTAGAGGTGCTTCGAAACACTTTTTACGTAATTCCTACAACATCCAATCACCTTTAGAGGTGCTTCGAAACACTTTTTACGTAATTCCTACAACATCCAATCACCTTTAGAAGTGCTTCGAAGCACTTTTTACGTAATTCCTACAACATCCAATCAACTTTGAAGATGCTTCGAAACACTTTTTACGTAATTCCTACAACATCCAATCTCCTTTAGAGGTGCTTCGAAACACTTTTTACGTAATTCCTACAACATCCAATCACCTTTAGAGGTGCTTCGAAACACTTTTTACGTAATTCCTACAACATCCAATCACCTTTAGAGGTGCTTCGAAACACTTTTTACGTAATTCCTACAACATCCAATCACCTTTAGAAGTGCTTCGAAGCACTTTTTACGTAATTCCTACAACATCCAATCACCTTTAGAGGTGCTTCGAAACACTTTTTACGTAATTCCTACAACATCCAATCTCCTTTAGAGGTGCTTCGAAACACTTTTTACGTAATTCCTACAACATCCAATCACCTTTAGAGGTGCTTCGAAACACTTTTTACGTAATTCCTACAACATCCAATCACCTTTAGAGGTGCTTCGAGACACTTTTTACGTAATTCCTACAACATCCAATCTCCTTTAGAGGTGCTTCGAAACACTTTTTACGTAATTCCTACAACATCCAATCACCTTTAGAGGTGCTTCGAAACACTTTTTACGTAATTCCTACAACATCCAATCACCTTTAGAGGTGCTTCGAAACACTTTTTACGTAATTCCTACAACATCCAATCTCCTTTAGAGGTGCTTCGAAACACTTTTTACGTAATTCCTACAACATCCAATCACCTTTAGAGGTGCTTCGAAACACTTTTTACGTAATTCCTACAACATCCAATCACCTTTAGAAGTGCTTCGAAGCACTTTTTACGTAATTCCTACAACATCCAATCAACTTTGAAGATGCTTCGAAACACTTTTTACGTAATTCCTACAACATCCAATCTCCTTTAGAGGTGCTTCGAAACACTTTTTACGTAATTCCTACAACATCCAATCACCTTTAGAGGTGCTTCGAAACACTTTTTACGTAATTCCTACAACATCCAATCACCTTTAGAGGTGCTTCGAAACACTTTTTACGTAATTCCTACAACATCCAATCACCTTTAGAAGTGCTTCGAAGCACTTTTTACGTAATTCCTACAACATCCAATCACCTTTAGAGTTGCTTCGAAACACTTTTTACGTAATTCCTACAACATCCAATCTCCTTTAGAGGTGCTTCGAAACACTTTTTACGTAATTCCTACAACATCCAATCTCCTTTAGAGGTGCTTCGAAACACTTTTTACGTAATTCCTACAACATCCAATCAACTTTGAAGATGCTTCGAAGCACTTTTTACGTAATTCCTACAACATCCAATCTCCTTTAGAGGTGCTTCGAAACACTTTTTACGTAATTCCTACAACATCCAATCACCTTTAGAGGTGCTTCGAAACACTTTTTACGTAATTCCTACAACATCCAATCACCTTTAGAGGTGCTTCGAAACACTTTTTACGTAATTCCTACAACATCCAATCACCTTTAGAAGTGCTTCGAAGCACTTTTTACGTAATTCCTACAACATCCAATCACCTTTAGAGTTGCTTCGAAACACTTTTTACGTAATTCCTACAACATCCAATCTCCTTTAGAGGTGCTTCGAAACACTTTTTACGTAATTCCTACAACATCCAATCTCCTTTAGAGGTGCTTCGAAACACTTTTTACGTAATTCCTACAACATCCAATCACCTTTAGAGGTGCTTCGAGACACTTTTTACGTAATTCCTACAACATCCAATCTCCTTTAGAGGTGCTTCGAAACACTTTTTACGTAATTCCTACAACATCCAATCACCTTTAGAGGTGCTTCGAAACACTTTTTACGTAATTCCTACAACATCCAATCACCTTTAGAGGTGCTTCGAAACACTTTTTACGTAATTCCTACAACATCCAATCTCCTTTAGAGGTGCTTCGAAACACTTTTTACGTAATTCCTACAACATCCAATCACCTTTAGAGGTGCTTCGAAGCACTTTTTACGTAATTCCTACAACATCCAATCACCTTTAGAAGTGCTTCGAAGCACTTTTTACGTAATTCCTACAACATCCAATCAACTTTGAAGATGCTTCGAAACACTTTTTACGTAATTCCTACAACATCCAATCTCCTTTAGAGGTGCTTCGAAACACTTTTTACGTAATTCCTACAACATCCAATCACCTTTAGAGGTGCTTCGAAACACTTTTTACGTAATTCCTACAACATCCAATCACCTTTAGAGGTGCTTCGAAACACTTTTTACGTAATTCCTACAACATCCAATCACCTTTAGAAGTGCTTCGAAGCACTTTTTACGTAATTCCTACAACATCCAATCACCTTTAGAAGTGCTTCGAAGCACTTTTTACGTAATTCCTACAACATCCAATCACCTTTAATGGTGCTTCGAAGCACTTTTTACGTAATTCCTACAACATCCAACCACCTTTAGAGGTGCTTCGAAACACTTTTTACGTAATTCCTACAACATCCAATCACCTTTAGAGGTGCTTCGAAACACTTTTTACGTAATTCCTACAACATCCAAACACCTTTAGAGTTGCTTCGAAACACTTTTTACGTAATTCCTACAACATCCAATCTCCTTTAGAGGTGCTTCGAAACACTTTTTACGTAATTCCTACAACATCCAATCACCTTTAGAGGTGCTTCGAGACACTTTTTACGTAATTCCTACAACATCCAATCTCCTTTAGAGGTGCTTCGAAACACTTTTTACGTAATTCCTACAACATCCAATCTCCTTTAGAGGTGCTTCGAAACACTTTTTACGTAATTCCTACAACATCCAATCTCCTTTAGAGGTGCTTCGAAACACTTTTTACGTAATTCCTACAACATCCAATCAACTTTGAAGATGCTTCGAAGCACTTTTTACGTAATTCCTACAACATCCAATCTCCTTTAGAGGTGCTTCGAAACACTTTTTACGTAATTCCTACAACATCCAATCACCTTTAGAGGTGCTTCGAGACACTTTTTACGTAATTCCTACAACATCCAATCACCTTTAGAGGTGCTTCGAAACACTTTTTACGTAATTCCTACAACATCCAATCTCCTTTAGAGGTGCTTCGAAACACTTTTTACGTAATTCCTACAACATCCAATCACCTTTAGAGGTGCTTCGAAACACTTTTTACGTAATTCCTACAACATCCAATCACCTTTAGAAGTGCTTCGAAGCACTTTTTACGTAATTCCTACAACATCCAATCAACTTTGAAGATGCTTCGAAACACTTTTTACGTAATTCCTACAACATCCAATCTCCTTTAGAGGTGCTTCGAAACACTTTTTACGTAATTCCTACAACATCCAATCACCTTTAGAGGTGCTTCGAAACACTTTTTACGTAATTCCTACAACATCCAATCACCTTTAGAGGTGCTTCGAAACACTTTTTACGTAATTCCTACAACATCCAATCACCTTTAGAAGTGCTTCGAAGCACTTTTTACGTAATTCCTACAACATCCAATCACCTTTAGAGGTGCTTCGAAACACTTTTTACGTAATTCCTACAACATCCAATCTCCTTTAGAGGTGCTTCGAAACACTTTTTACGTAATTCCTACAACATCCAATCTCCTTTAGAGGTGCTTCGAAACACTTTTTACGTAATTCCTACAACATCCAATCACCTTTAGAGGTGCTTCGAGACACTTTTTACGTAATTCCTACAACATCCAATCACCTTTAGAGGTGCTTCGAAGCACTTTTTACGTAATTCCTACAACATCCAATCACCTTTAGAGGTGCTTCGAAACACTTTTTACGTAATTCCTACAACATCCAATCTCCTTTAGAGGTGCTTCGAAACACTTTTTACGTAATTCCTACAACATCCAATCACCTTTAGAGGTGCTTCGAAACACTTTTTACGTAATTCCTACAACATCCAATCACCTTTAGAAGTGCTTCGAAGCACTTTTTACGTAATTCCTACAACATCCAATCAACTTTGAAGATGCTTCGAAACACTTTTTACGTAATTCCTACAACATCCAATCTCCTTTAGAGGTGCTTCGAAACACTTTTTACGTAATTCCTACAACATCCAATCTCCTTTAGAGGTGCTTCGAAACACTTTTTACGTAATTCCTACAACATCCAATCTCCTTTAGAGGTGCTTCGAAACACTTTTTACGTAATTCCTACAACATCCAATCACCTTTAGAGGTGCTTCGAAACACTTTTTACGTAATTCCTACAACATCCAATCACCTTTAGAAGTGCTTCGAAGCACTTTTTACGTAATTCCTACAACATCCAATCACCTTTAATGGTGCTTCGAAGCACTTTTTACGTAATTCCTACAACATCCAACCACCTTTAGAGGTGCTTCGAAACACTTTTTACGTAATTCCTACAACATCCAATCACCTTTAGAGGTGCTTCGAAGCACTTTTTACGTAATTCCTACAACATCCAATCACCTTTAGAGGTGCTTCGAAGCACTTTTTACGTAATTCCTACAACATCCAATCACCTTTAGAGGTGCTTCGAAGCACTTTTTACGTAATTCCTACAACATCCAACCACCTTTAGAGGTGCTTCGAAGCACATTTTACGTAATTCCTACAACATCCAATCACCTTTAGAGGTGCTTCGAAGCACTTTTTACGTAATTCCTACAACATCCAATCACCTTTAGAGGTGCTTCGAAGCACTTTTTACGTAATTCCTACAACATCCAACCACCTTTAGAGGTGCTTCGAAACACTTTTTACGTAATTCCTACAACATCCAATCACCTTTAGAGGTGCTTCGAAGCACTTTTTACGTAATTCCTACAACATCCAATCACCTTTAGAGGTGCTTCGAAGCACTTTTTACGTAATTCCTACAACATCCAACCACCTTTAGAGGTGCTTCGAAGCACTTCTTACATAATTCCTACAACATTCAATCACCTTTGGAGGTGCTTCGAAGCACTTTTTACGTAATTCCTAGAACATCCAATCACCTTTAGAGGTGCTTCGAAGCACTTTTTACGTAATTCCTACAACATCCAATCACCTTTAGAGGTGCTTCTAAGCACTTTTTACGTAATTCCTACAACATCCAATCACCTTTAGAGGTGCTTCGAAGCACTTTTTACGTAATTCCTACAACATCCAATCACCTTAAGAGGTGCTTCGAAGCACTTTTTACGTAATTCCTACAACATTCAATCACCTTTAGAGGTGCTTCGAAGCACTTCTTACGTAATTCCTACAACATCCAATCACCTTTAGAGGTGCTTCGAAGCACTTTTTACGTAATTCCTACAACATCCAATCACCTTTAGAGGTGCTTCGAAACACTTTTTACGTAATTCCTACAACATCCAATCACCTTTAGAGTTGCTTCGAAACACTTTTTACGTAATTCCTACAACATCCAATCACCTTTAGAGGTGCTTCGAGACACTTTTTACGTAATTCCTACAACATCCAATCACCTTTAGAGGTGCTTCGAAACACTTTTTACGTAATTCCTACAACATCCAATCTCCTTTAGAGGTGCTTCGAAACACTTTTTACGTAATTCCTACAACATCCAATCACCTTTAGAGGTGCTTCGAAACACTTTTTACGTAATTCCTACAACATCCAATCACCTTTAGAGGTGCTTCGAAACACTTTTTACGTAATTCCTACAACATCCAATCACCTTTAGAAGTGCTTCGAAGCACTTTTTACGTAATTCCTACAACATCCAATCACCTTTAGAGTTGCTTCGAAACACTTTTTACGTAATTCCTACAACATCCAATCTCCTTTAGAGGTGCTTCGAAACACTTTTTACGTAATTCCTACAACATCCAATCTCCTTTAGAGGTGCTTCGAAACACTTTTTACGTAATTCCTACAACATCCAATCACCTTTAGAGGTGCTTCGAGACACTTTTTACGTAATTCCTACAACATCCAATCACCTTTAGAGGTGCTTCGAAACACTTTTTACGTAATTCCTACAACATCCAATCACCTTTAGAAGTGCTTCGAAGCACTTTTTACGTAATTCCTACAACATCCAATCACCTTTAATGGTGCTTCGAAGCACTTTTTACGTAATTCCTACAACATTCAATCACCTTTAGAGGTGCTTCGAAGCACTTCTTACGTAATTCCTACAACATCCAATCACCTTTAGAGGTGCTTCGAAACACTTTTTACGTAATTCCTAGAACATCCAATCACCTTTAGAGGTGCTTCGAAACACTTTTTACGTAATTCCTACAACATCCAATCACCTTTAGAGTTGCTTCGAAACACTTTTTACGTAATTCCTACAACATCCAATCACCTTTAGAGGTGCTTCGAGACACTTTTTACGTAATTCCTACAACATCCAATCACCTTTAGAGGTGCTTCGAAACACTTTTTACGTAATTCCTACAACATCCAATCTCCTTTAGAGGTGCTTCGAAACACTTTTTACGTAATTCCTACAACATCCAATCACCTTTAGAGGTGCTTCGAAACACTTTTTACGTAATTCCTACAACATCCAATCACCTTTAGAAGTGCTTCGAAGCACTTTTTACGTAATTCCTACAACATCCAATCAACTTTGAAGATGCTTCGAAACACTTTTTACGTAATTCCTACAACATCCAATCTCCTTTAGAGGTGCTTCGAAACACTTTTTACGTAATTCCTACAACATCCAATCACCTTTAGAGGTGCTTCGAAACACTTTTTACGTAATTCCTACAACATCCAATCACCTTTAGAGGTGCTTCGAAACACTTTTTACGTAATTCCTACAACATCCAATCACCTTTAGAAGTGCTTCGAAGCACTTTTTACGTAATTCCTACAACATCCAATCACCTTTAGAGTTGCTTCGAAACACTTTTTACGTAATTCCTACAACATCCAATCTCCTTTAGAGGTGCTTCGAAACACTTTTTACGTAATTCCTACAACATCCAATCTCCTTTAGAGGTGCTTCGAAACACTTTTTACGTAATTCCTACAACATCCAATCACCTTTAGAGGTGCTTCGAGACACTTTTTACGTAATTCCTACAACATCCAATCACCTTTAGAGGTGCTTCGAAACACTTTTTACGTAATTCCTACAACATCCAATCACCTTTAGAAGTGCTTCGAAGCACTTTTTACGTAATTCCTACAACATCCAATCACCTTTAATGGTGCTTCGAAGCACTTTTTACGTAATTCCTACAACATCCAACCACCTTTAGAGGTGCTTCGAAACACTTTTTACGTAATTCCTACAACATCCAAACACCTTTAGAGGTGCTTCGAAGCACTTTTTTCGTAATTCCTACAACATCCAATCACCTTTAGAGGTGCTTCGAAACACTTTTTACGTAATTCCTACAACATCCAATCACCTTTAGAGGTGCTTCGAAGCACTTTTTACGTAATTCCTACAACATCCAATCACCTTTAGAGGTGCTTCGAAGCACATTTTACGTAATTCCTACAACATCCAATCACCTTTAGAGGTGCTTCGAAGCACTTTTTACGTAATTCCTACAACATCCAATCACCTTTAGAGGTGCTTCGAAGCACTTTTTACGTAATTCCTACAACATCCAACCACCTTTAGAGGTGCTTCGAAACACTTTTTACGTAATTCCTACAACATCCAATCACCTTTAGAGGTGCTTCGAAGCACTTTTTACGTAATTCCTACAACATCCAATCACCTTTAGAGGTGCTTCGAAGCACTTTTTACGTAATTCCTACAACATCCAACCACCTTTAGAGGTGCTTCGAAGCACTTCTTACATAATTCCTACAACATTCAATCACCTTTGGAGGTGCTTCGAAGCACTTTTTACGTAATTCCTAGAACATCCAATCACCTTTAGAGGTGCTTCGAAGCACTTTTTACGTAATTCCTACAACATCCAATCACCTTTAGAGGTGCTTCGAAGCACTTTTTACGTAATTCCTACAACATCCAATCACCTTTAGAGGTGCTTCTAAGCACTTTTTACGTAATTCCTACAACATCCAATCACCTTTAGAGGTGCTTCGAAGCACTTTTTACGTAATTCCTACAACATCCAATCACCTTAAGAGGTGCTTCGAAGCACTTTTTACGTAATTCCTACAACATTCAATCACCTTTAGAGGTGCTTCGAAGCACTTCTTACGTAATTCCTACAACATCCAATCACCTTTAGAGGTGCTTCGAAGCACTTTTTACGTAATTCCTACAACATCCAATCACCTTTAGAGGTGCTTCGAAGCACTTCTTACATAATTCCTACAACATTCAATCACCTTTGGAGGTGCTTCGAAGCACTTTTTACGTAATTCCTACAACATCCAATCACCTTTAGAGGTGCTTCGAAGCACTTCTTACATAATTCCTACAACATTCAATCACCTTTGGAGGTGCTTCGAAGCACTTTTTACGTAATTCCTAGAACATCCAATCACCTTTAGAGGTGCTTCGAAGCACTTTTTACGTAATTCCTACAACATCCAATCACCTTTAGAGGTGCTTCGAAGCACTTTTTACGTAATTCCTACAACATCCAATCACCT
>NW_026525457.1:0-12500 GCF_943734705.1 Anopheles coustani | reverse complement strand
TCAGTACACATCAAGAAAGCGTAAGCTCGGCCTCACGATCCTTTTGGTTTAACGAGTTTTTAGCAAGAGGTGTCAGAAAAGTTACCACAGGGATAACTGGCTTGTGGCCGCCAAGCGTTCATAGCGACGTGGCTTTTTGATCCTTCGATGTCGGCTCTTCCTATCATTGCGAAGCAAAATTCACAAAGCGTAGGATTGTTCACCCTTTCAAGGGAACGTGAGCTGGGTTTAGACCGTCGTGAGACAGGTTAGTTTTACCCTACTGGTGTGCAAGTACTATCTCAATGGAATTCCTGTGCAGTACGAGAGGAACCACAGGTACGGACCAATGGCTCAATACTAGTCCGAGCGGACTTTGGTATGACGCTACGTCCGTCGGATTATGCCTGAACGCCTCTAAGGTCGTAACCGAACCAGGCTGGTAGTATATGTATAGGAGTCGTTAGCTAGATGGCTAATAACATCACGAGACCGGATTGAGTCTTCTATAGACTCTTTCCATTTATTGGAAACCCTCAAACTGAGCCTATCGCGAGTGCGCTCGCCGAAGTACCTGAAGTGGGAAAAGGCGTTGTGCTTGCCGATCTTCCAAGAATAGTTTCGACTCCTAAGACCACCCGAAAACGACGGGTTTGCAGGCTGGGCGCTACGCATTGAAGAGAGATGTACATTTCGATCCTTTCAGGCGACCCATGCTTGGTGGTTGTGTGCGGTGTGCTCCCCCCGGGGGGCACATGCGGCATACCGTGTGTGGACTAGTTGGACCCACCCTTGCGGTGGACCGACCGGTCAGTGGTGTTTGCGGGTTAACACATGCGAGCGTTGCGGCCCAGAGGCCTTACCGCCTTTCACTGCGGGTTCGTCAAGAACTTGGAGATGGTCGCAACGCATCGGGTCCTCCCGGGGTACTTGGTGTTTGGATGCTGGCTTGGTGATTAAACACTTGATATTCCATCTTCGGATGAATTTCGGGTGTCACCTGTTGCCTAAGACCACTTGCATGTTTAGCTCGCCGTGGGGTAGCAAGCGTTGTGATCTAATGGCCTTACCGGGCAAACACTTTCGGTTCGTCAAGGACTTGGAGTGCCGGGACGGGTTGGCGGATCCATCACTCTGAGTATGCCGGGTTGATACTTGGGGTTGGTTTGGTTTTGGTGACCCAATACTAGATGTACCATCTCGGTGGTATGTCAGTATCACCTATACTCCAGACCACTTGCATGGTTAGCAAGCGTTGTGATCTAATGGCCCAACCGGGCAAACACTTTGGGTTCGCAAGGACTTAGAGTGCCGGGACGGGTTGGCGGATACAACACTCTGGGTACCTCCGGGTACTTGGGGTTGGTTGAGGACTTGGTGAACAAACACTTGATATACACTCTTCGGATGTACTTCGGGTGTCACCTGTTGTCCGAGACCACTTGCATGGTTAGCAAGCGTTGTGATTCAATGGCCCTACCGGGCAAACACTTTGGGTTCGCAAGGACTTGGAGTGCCGGGACGGGTTGGCGGATCCAACACTCTGGGTACCTCCGGGTACTTGGGGTTGGTTGAGGACTTGGTGAACAAACACTTGATATACACTCTTCGGATGTACTTCGGGTATCGCCTGTTGTCCGAGGCCACTTGCATGGTTAGCAAGCGTTGTGGTCTAATGGCCCTACCGGGCAAACACTTTGGGTTCGCGAGGACTTAGAGTGCTGGTAGTGGTTGGCGGACCCAACACTCTGGGTACCTCCGGGTACTTGGGGTTGGTTGAGGACTTGGTGAACAAACACTTGATATACACTCTTCGGATGTACTTCGGGTATCGCCTGTTGTCCGAGACCACTTGCATGGTTAGCAAGCGTTGTGGTCTAATGGCCCTACCGGGCAAACACTTTGGGTTCGCGAGGACTTAGAGTGCTGGTAGTGGTTGGCGGACCCAACACTCTGGGTACCTCCGGGTACTTGGGGTTGGTTGAGGACTTGGTGAACAAACACTTGATATACACTCTTCGGATGTACTTCGGGTATCGCCTGTTGTCCGAGACCACTTGCATGGTTAGCAAGCGTTGTGGTCTAATGGCCCTACCGGGCAAATACTTTGGGTTCGCGAGGACTTTGAGTGCTGGTAGTGGTTGGCGGACCCAACACTCTGGGTACCTCCGGGTACTTGGGGTTGGTTGAGAACTTGGTGAAGATACCCCTGTCACCTTGTTCGAGGCCACTTGCATGGTAGCAAGCGTTGTGATACAATGGCCCTACCGGGCAAACACTTTGGGTTCGCAAGGACTTGGAGTGCCGGGACGGGTTGGCGGATCCAACACTCTGGGTACCTCCGGGTACTTGGGGTTGGTTGAGGACTTGGTGAGCAAACACTTGATATACGTTCTTCGGATGTACTTCGGGTGTCACCTGTTGTCCGAGGCCACTTGCATGGTCAACGGTTGAGGTGGTGATGGCGGGTCGGTGCTGTAGGGTGCCGGCCTGTTGGCTGCCTTGGCCGGGTTGGTTGGTTAACACTTGATTGAGCTTGCACCCGAGGGTAATGGCACTTGAAGGTGGGTACCGGCTGGCTGACCTGGTGTGATGGTTGGTTGGTGAACACTTGGCGGTACTTGCACTTGGCTGTGCTTGGACTTGAAGGTGGGATCCGGCTGGCCTGGGCCATTGGTGGTTGGTTGGTTGGTTAGCCCTTAGCTGGGCTGGCTGGCTGGCTGGCCATCGGTGGTGTGGTGTGTTGGGCGGTTGGTGAACACTTGGCGGTACTTGCACTTGGCTGTGCTTGGACTTGAAGGTGGGATCCGGCTGGCCTAGGCCATTGGTGGTTGGTTGGTGGGTTAGCCCTTAGTTGGGCTGGCTGGCTGGCTGGCCATCGGTGGTGTGGTGTGGTGTGTGGTGTGTGGAGTCGAGCATCGCGCGCCGTTGCCTTCTTCGGAGTGTTGTGGGTACGCAAGTGCTTGCAGTGCAAAGAGGTTGGTGATGGAGTGACATTGCCTTCACCATGGAGTTGCGGGTACTTAGGTACTTGCAAGGAGATGGTGGTATGGTGGTGTTGCGTGTGTGGTGTTCGATTAGAAAGATATAATTTCTAAGTCCGGATTAGTGCTGTCAGTGGGGCCGCCGCTAACAGGTCCTGCACGGCCACCGTGGGGCTTGACTTGGCGCTATTCCGGACTTGGGGCGATCACGATGTCCCCGTGCGGGACTTAGAAGATGGAAGAACACAAGTACCCTTATCCCATGACTTGTGAGCGATTGGCATACGTTACCACATGAAGAGAAAAATTGGCTAAGTCCCGGATCCATATTATATGAAGAGAAAAATCGGCTAAGTCCCGGATCCATATTATATGAAGAGAAAAATTGGCTAAGTCCCGGATCCATATTATATGAAGAGAAATATCGGCTAAGTCCAGGATCCATATATAATAACCTAATAATCGGCTAAGTCCCGGATCCATATTATATGAAGAGAAAAATCGGCTAAGTCCAGGATCCATATATAATAACCTAATAATCGGCTAAGTCCAGGATCCATATATAATAACCTAATAACAGGCTAAGTCCAGGATCCATATTATATGAAGAGAAAAATCGGCTAAGTCCGAGATTGGGTCTGTCAGACATACACTTTCAAGATACCACACAAGCAAGCAAGATGGCCTAGTGATGGATCCATATGATATGAAGAGAAAAATCGGCTAAGTCCAGGATCCATATAATATGAAGAGAAAAATCGGCTAAGTCCCAGATTGGGTCTGTCAGAAATACACTTCCAAGTTACCACACAAGCAAGCAAGATGGCCTAGTGATGGATCCATATGATATGAAGAGAAAAATCGGCTAAGTCCCAGATTGGGTCTGTCAGAAATACACTTCCAAGTTACCACACAAGCAAGCAAGATGGCCTAGTGATGGATCCATATGATATGAAGAGAAAAATCGGCTAAGTCCAGGATCCATATAATATGAAGAGAAAAATCGGCTAAGTCCCAGATTGGGTCTGTAAGAAATACACTTCCAAGTTACCACACAAGCAAGCAAGATGGCCTAGTGATGGATCCATATGATATGAAGAGAAAAATCGGCTAAGTCCCAGATTGGGTCTGTCAGAAATACACTTCCAAGTTACCACACAAGCAAGCAAGATGGCCTAGTGATGGATCCATATGATATGAAGAGCAAAATCGGCTAAGTCCAGGATCCATATAATATGAAGAGAAAAATCGGCTAAGTCCCAGATTGGGTCTGTCAGAAATACACTTCCAAGTTACCACACAAGCAAGCAAGATGGCCTAGTGATGGATCCATATGATATTCAGAGAAAAATCGGCTAAGTCCCAGATTGGGTCTGTCAGACATACACTATCAAGTTACCACACAAGCAAGCAAGATGGCCTAGTGATGGATCCATATGATATGAAGAGAAAAATCGGCTAAGTCCAGGATCCATATAATATGAAGAGAAAAATCGGCTAAGTCCCAGATTGGGTCTGTCAGAAATACACTTCCAAGTTACCACACAAGCAAGCAAGATGGCCTAGTGATGGATCCATATGATATTCAGAGAAAAATCGGCTAAGTCCCAGATTGGGTCTGTCAGACATACACTATCAAGTTACCACACAAGCAAGCAAGATGGCCTAGTGATGGATCCATATGATATGAAGAGAAAAATCGGCTAAGTCCCAGATTGGGTCTGTCAGAAATACACTTCCAAGTTACCACATGAGCAAGCAAGATGGCCTAGTGATGGATCCATATAATATGCAGAGAAAAATCGGCTAAGTCCCAGATTGGGTCTGTCAGAAATACACTTCCAAGTTACCACATGAGCAAGCAAGTTACCACATGAAGAGAAAGCCGGCAAAGTCTGGGAATGTTACCACATGAACTGGAAAATGGGCAAAAACCTACCTTCACAGGGAACGTGAATAAGTAAGGCTGTAGACATCGGATCGACAAGCCAAAGACTGATATGGAAAGGAAATGAGTAGTACTAGCTTTCCTGAGAGTTGCAGAGCTTAGACTGCATATGAACGAAAGTTATTAAGCGTCAAAGTCAGAGAAGTTACCCAAAGGAACACAAGTTCCAACTTAGAGCATGTATACCGCCTAGACGGTAAGAGGTACGGCCAGGCTGAGGAATAAGGAAATGTTGGCCAACATGTTCCCTAACTATCCCCCGAAGACCGCAAAGCAATCCAACATCAACCAAGAAAGTTATAGCCCGATCAAGGAAACACCTACTTTGCACCGATATTGCACCAAATACATGTACCAAGCACCTTCGGTTGCATACCTGCAGGGGTTTACCATAGTAGGCCATGGAAGACCGATATACCGAACATAATCACTTTCTATCTCCTCGGGTGTTTGAGATAGCGCTTTGCGGTACAAGAACGAAAGTTAGACCATATCTTGGTGCATCTTTTTGCCCAAGATCACAAGACCCTATCTACCAAGGCAAGAAAGTTGTGTGGGGACAAAATGTCCAAAAGTGCCCAAAGTGGCACACTTGAACCATATATTCGAGAAAAACACAAGTGTGGGCCCGAGCTAGCAAGTTGAAATGTTCTGACCGTCAGTAGCCCTAGTTGAGGTGCACTTATCATTATATGAGGCCAACGTGCCAGCTAGTCTCTAAAGGGGCGATATGGGTGTTCCAAGGTTTGTACCCAATTGAGGAAAAAACAGGGTAAGGTACGGTGTACCGCGAATAACTCAGGCTATAGATGTCCGATCGATGAGTTTGGCATATGTATGGAAAGGTCTCGACGAGACCTAACTACCCTGAAAGTATGAAGGCAAAGACTTGAATGACCGGGAAGTTATTAAGTGCACAAGTGGTAAAGTTGCACCAAAGTCCATGTTACCCGAAGTGGTACATGAACACCCAATATTCGACCAAAACACAAGTTTAGAGACGAGCTAGCGAGCTACATTGTTCAGACCGTCAGTAGCCCGCATCAAGACACGCATTTCATTATATTGAGCCTAGCCGCTAGCTCGACTCGAAGTCGGTCATATGGTTGGTTGATGGTTTGGACCGACCACGTGGTGTACCAAGGTGATGTACCTTTCATGAATTAAAACTCTGGCTGTATGGCACTGAGCGACAAGCTAAGAAGTGATTTGGAATAGTCTTGAGTGGGACTATTTAGGAAAAATGCGAACAAAAAATCACAAAGTCCTTGGGCGAAGCTATTAGCGAAACATAGAGCAAATTGGTACCAAAAACTATGGAAATGGGACTTGAGTCAAAAATAACCGCAAGTTGGAGAAGAGATAGCAAGCTTGCGTAGAACAATTATATTTGGTGCATGGTATCACCAACAAAAAAGTATATGGGGCCAAGGTGCTGGCTGGCCTCCAAAGTGGAGATATGGGCGATCCAAAGTTTGTACCCAAGTACGAACAAGTATGGAAAAAACAGGGTAAGGTACCAAGTACCATTAATAACTTCGGCTGTAGATGGCCGAGCGAGGCAAACGGCTCACCGTTGGAAAGGTCTTGGGGAGACCTATCTACCCTGAAAGTTTCATGAGGCTGAGTTGAAAGACCACGGAGATATTAGGTGATGATGGTCCAATTCGGGGACCAAGTCGCAGGAAATGGCGCTTGACCAAAATCACCCTTGGAAGGTGAATACCGGCTTACCGGTAAGAGATAGCGACTTGGCGTAGAATATTCATAAGTTGGGCGTGTAGAGACGCAACTTTTATTATATGGGGCCAACCCGGTCAGGGTGCTCCAAGTCGGTCGTTTGGTCGGTTTATGGTTTGGGCCGACCATGTGGTGTACCAAGAAGAGGTACCTTTCATGAATTATAACTCGGTCAGTTTGCCACCGAGCGACAAGTTGCGATGTGATTTGGAATGGTCTTGAGTGGGACTATCAAGCAAAAATACAAATAGAAAATCAGCTTGTCCATGGCCGAAGCTATTAGTGAAACATATAGCAAAATGGGTCCAAAAACGAATGAAATGGGACTTGGACCAAGAATAACGGCAAGTTGGAGAAGAGATAGCAAGTTGACGTAGAACATTTATATTTTGGGCATAGTATGACCAACAAAAAAGTATTTGGAGCCAAGGTGCTGGCTGGCCTCCAAAGTGGAGATATGGGCGATACAAAGTTTGTACCCAAGTACGAACAAGTATGGAAAAAACAGGGTAAGGTACCAAGTACCATTAATAACTTCGGCTGTATATGGCCGAGCGAGGCAAACGGCTCACCGTTGGAAAGGTCTTGGGGAGACCTATCTACCCTGAAAGTTTCATGAGGCTGAGTTGAAAGACCACGGAGATATTAGGTGATGATGGTCCAATTCGGGGACCAAGTCGCAGGAAATGGCACTTGACCAAAATCACCCTTGGAAGGTGAATACCGGCTTACCGGTAAGAGATAGCGACTTGGCGTAGAATATTCATAAGTTGGGCGTGTAGAGACGCAACTTTCATTATATGGGGGCAACCCGGTCAGGGTGCTCCAAGTCGGTCGTTTGGTCGGTATATGGTTTGGGCCGACCACATGGTGTACCAAGTTGAGGTATCTTTCATGAATTATAACTCGGTCAGTTTGCCACCGAGCGACAAGTTGCGGTGTGTTTTGGAATGGTCTTGAGTGGGACTATCAAGCAAAAATACAAACAGAATATCAGCTTGTCCATGGCCGAAGCTATTAGTGAAACATATAGCAAAATGGGTCCGAAAACGAATGAAATGGGACTTGGACCAAGAATAACGGCAAGTTAGAGAAGAGATAGCAAGTTGGCGTAGAACAATTATATTTAGTGCATGGTATGACCAAGAAAAAAGTATATGGGGCAAAGGTGCTGGCTGGCCTCCAAAGTGGAGATATGGGCGATACAAAGTTTGTACCCAAGTATGGCAAAAACTGGTAGAGGTACCTTTCATGAATTACTGCTCAGGCTGTATGGCACTTAGCGGGACGCTTGGCTCTGGTATGGAATAGTCTTGAGTGGGACTATCAAGGAAAAATACGAACAAAAAATCACCATGTCCACGGACGAAGGTATTAGCGAAACTTAGAGCGAAATTGCGACCAAGTCGCTGGAAATGGCCCTTGGACCAAGTATACCGTCAAGGCGGTACGAGATAGCGAGTTGACGTAGAACATTTATAAGTTTGCCTACAAGAGACAAAAGTTTAGTTATATGGGGCCAACCCGCTCAGGGTTGTCCAAGTCGGTCATATGGCTGATCGAAATTTTCGACCAAGTACTGAGAAAACAGGGTAAGGTACCGTGTACCTCGAATAACTTCGGCTGTAGATGTCCGAGCGAGGCGAGCGGCATAGCGTTGGAAAGGTCTTGAGGTGCTCTAGGCACCCTGAAAGTATGAGAAAGCTATCTGGAAAACTTGTGGAGATATTAGAGAAACATAGGGCCCAAAAGATACCAAGTCGCAGGAAATGGGCCCTCCATGAACACCCTAAAATCCCAATTACGGCTAAGTTGCAGGCCAGCTAGCGAAGTGAAATGTTCTAGGCATAACTAGAACACGTTAAGGCGCAACTTTTTGAATAAGAACTTTTTTCGATATCTGGTCCCCAAAGGGGGGATATGGGCGATCCAAGGATTTTTCCAAGTTTCGGTACTTTTTACGGTATCGCTCATAGCTCCGGCTGTAAGCAAGCAAATGACAATCTAAGACATGATTTGGAAAGGTATTGAGTAGTACTAACTTACGTTAGAACACAGCGAAGCGCTATCGGTTCATGGCAAGGCCGATATAAGCAGTCAAAGATGAAAAATGTAGACAAAATGAACAAAAATTACCTTGGTACGCGAATAGCGGCCAGGGATGAAGAGGTACGAAGGTGGTGTAGAACAATTATAATTAGGACTTGGTACGCTCTAAAAGTTTGCCGAAGACCGCAAAGCGCTCAGACCCATAGAAAGTGGCCATTTGGGCCGAACAGTGCGTGCAAAGAGGTGAAAATGCAAAAATTGCACTTTGGGGGGCGATTTGCGGGGTGAAGGAGGGGTCGGAGGGCAAAATGTCCCTTTACCAAAAAGTCTTATCTCGTCGAGATCTACAACATTGCCGAAGACCGCAAAGCGCTAGCTCGCAATCGAAAAATCGAGAATTTGAAAATTTTCTAAGTCTTGGGCTCCCTAAGGAAAAGTTTCAAAAATCACGTTTGTCCCCAATTTTGAAGGGGAAGGAGTCGGTTCCGGGGCATGGTGTCTTCGGCAAAAAGTCTTATCTTTTTGCGTACTTTCGACTAGTTCAATAAAAATTTTTGACCCAAAATTTGTTCGGCGGACCCCTAGGTCGAAAAACCCGAAAAAAGTCGAAAAAAGTCGAAAATGTCGAAAAATGAGAAAACCTCATATTCGGACTCTACACGAGCCCCAGATATTGAAAAGTGAAATCCGCGGTCGATTTGGAACAAAAAATTGACCTAGGCAAAGTTGTATGGAGGTAGGGACCCCTGAGAAAAAAGTTTGGTCCCGAGGCTCCTTGGACCACCAAGTCCCTAGGTCGGACCAAAATCGGAAAAAATCCGACCAAAGTCGAAAGTGTCGAAAATTTTAAAAAACCCCTTTTGGGGCCCTATGGCCTCCCTAGATAATGAAAAGTGAGGTCCGCGGCCGATCCGGAAGAAAAACTTGACCTAGGCAAACTTGTATGACGGTGGGGACCCAAAAAAATTTCGATGAGTGTAGTTTAGACAGGCCGGAAAATGTATCGGTGGTCCGTATCAAGGGACGTCTTTTAGTTCCATGGGGTGGTGGTCGTCGAACAAAGTCGCCTAGGTCGACCACCAGAAAGACCAGTCGTGTTGTAATGGATGTTTTGACCACTTTACTAGGGAAACCTAGTAGGTCGAAGCAAATTTGGGGTTCGAGATGAGTTGGTGAAAGTTGGTCCAACCTAGGTGTGCTTGGTGGAGGTTGACCATGAAAGTAGAGCATGATAGGAATGACCATAACTTTGGTTCTAGATGTCGGATCGGTACACTTGAGGCAGTTTTGGAAAGGTGAAGGCCTGCTCTAGCTATGTATCCTACCAAGCTGAGCGCCTACTAGTGACCCGGAGGAGGTATTAAGGGTCAAAGGCAAAAAGGGGTACCCTAAAGTGCGTGTGACCAAGAAAATGGGAAAAACGGTATCGCCTATAGCTCAGGCTGTATGGCTCGGATCGGAAAGCTTGGATATGCGTTGGAAAGGTCTTGACGAGCGCTAGCTATGTGTCCTACCAAGCGAAGCGCTAGGTGTTGAGCAAGTCGGTCATATTAGAGGGCAAAGGTGAAAAATGGTGGTTTAGAGGCGAAAATTCACCTTATGATCGAAAATAGCGGGCGAACGATAAGAGCTACGAACACGGCGTAGAACAATCATAAGTACGTTACCACAAGACCTAACTTTGGCCAATATAGAGCGAGAAGATCGGAGGTACCCATCAGGGTGATATGGCTGGTTCAAAGTTGGACCAAAACGAGACTTGAGAAATGGGTTGAAACACGGTATCGCGAATAACTCAGGCTGTATGGAACGGATCGACAAGCTAAGATCAGTGTTGGAAAGGTCGAACCGAGCGCTAACTATAATCCCAAACAACCGAAGCGCTAAGTGTTGAGCAAAACTGAGTTATTAAGCGACAAAGTGGAAAAATAATACCAAAATGGCCAAAAATCACACAAGACCAAGAATACCGAGCAGGCGGTAAGAGATAGCGGGTTGACGTAGAATACTTATAAGTTTGCCTCTACGAGACCTAAAAGTCGGCCATAGACAGCGAGAAGATCGGACCACTCTGGAAGGGTGATACGAGTGGTCAAAAATTGGCAAAAATGAAACATGGCTAAAATGGATTTGACTTGTGCACCATGTAGCTCCGGCTGTATGGCATGGATTGTTAAGCTAGGATATGTTTTGGAAAGGTAACACCCAGCGCTAGGTACGACTAGAAGAAAGCAAAGCGCTAACTAGCATGATTTGGAAGTTATTAAGCGTCAAAGTCGAAAAATGTTACCAAAATTGAAACTCGAGTACATTGGGCCAAAAAGTACAAGTTGTGAAATTTGGACTTACGAGTAAAATACCGAGCAGGCGGTAAGAGATAGAGACTTGGTGTAGAACAATTATAAGTTGGGCATGTTATAACCTATATTTGGCCCGAACATAGTCTCGAGATCGGTGGTACCCAAAAGGGTGGTACAGGTGTTAGATGGTTTTCCCAGAGCATAAGCTCCACATGATATGGAAAACGGGAAACATCATAACTTCGGCTGTATGGCATGGAATGGAACGAACAAGGTATCGATGGAAAGAGAAAAGGTAGCGCTAACTATAATTCCTTCCAAGCAAAGCGCTAGCATGTGACCGTTCGGGTGTTATTGTGAGTGAAAGTCTGAAATTGTTACCACGAGAGGCGAAAATCCAACTAAGTCCATGAATACCGGGCTGGCGGTAAGAGATACGGCTTGGCCGTAGAACATTTATAAGTTGGCCAAGACAAGACCTAAGTTTCGTCCATAGACGACAAGAAGATCGAAGATACCTGAAGGTGAGATATGGGCGTCCCAAAGTGGGCCTTTGAAAAAGTGACAAACTTCCCTTATAACAGCATACACCAAATATCTCTGGCTCTATGGCACCGAATAAGAAGTTGAGCTCAGCGATAGAAAGGTGATAGTCAGCGCTAAATATCATACGAACAGAGTGAAGCGCTAAAGGGAAAGGATCTTGGTGATATAAGGTGACAAAGTTGAGAAAAGTTGCCTCAAAATCATGAAAAATGTGAAAAAATGGCTAAGTCCCGGGTGCCTTAAGGGCAGGTTAATCGAATGTACCGAGCTGGCGGTACGAGATAGAGACTTGGTGTAGAACAATTATATGTTTGGCATGGCAAGACCTACATTCGGTCAATACAAAGTGAGAAGATCAAAGATACCCGCAAGGGTGATATTGGTGTCCAAAGGTAAAAAGCACTAAGTCTTGGGAAACTTATATGAAGAAAAAGGACCCTGATGGGTCATATGGGATGGATCGAAAAATCGGCTAAGTCCCAAAATGGGGATGTCAGAACTACACTCAAATGTTACCACACCAAGCAAGGCAAACTTATATGAAGCAAAGGACCCTGATGGGTCGTATGGTATTTTACGAAAAATCGGCTAAGTCCCAAAATGGGGATGTCAGAACTACACTCATATGTTACCACACCAAGCAAGGCAAACTTATATGAAGGCAAGGACCCTGATGGGTCATATGGTATTTTACGAAAAATCGGCTAAGTCCCAAAATGGGGATGTCAGAACTACACTCATGTGTTACCACACCAAGCAAGGCAAACTTATATGAAGGCAAGGACCCTGATGGGTCATATGGTATTTTACGAAAAATCGGCTAAGTCCCAAAATGGGGATGTCTGAACTACACTCAAATGTTACCACACCAAGCAAGGCAATCTTATATGAAGCAAAGGACCCTGATGGGTCATATGGTATTTTACGAAAAATCGGCTAAGTCCCAAAATGGGG
>NW_026525456.1:0-10000 GCF_943734705.1 Anopheles coustani | reverse complement strand
TCACCTGTTGTCCGAGACCACTTGCATGGTTAGCAAGCGTTGTGATTCAATGGCCCTACCGGGCAAACACTTTGGGTTCGCAAGGACTTGGAGTGCCGGGACGGGTTGGCGGATCCAACACTCTGGGTACCTCCGGGTACTTGGGGTTGGTTGAGGACTTGGTGAACAAACACTTGTTGTACACTCTCCGGATGTACTTCGGGTATCGCCTGTTGTCCGAGACCACTTGCATGGTTAGCAAGCGTTGTGGTCTAATGGCCCTACCGGGCAAACACTTTGGGTTCGCGAGGACTTAGAGTGCTGGTAGTGGTTGGCGGACCCAACACTCTGGGTACCTCCGGGTACTTGGGGTTGGTTGAGGACTTGGTGAACAAACACTTGATATACACTCTTCGGATGTACTTCGGGTATCGCCTGTTGTCCGAGACCACTTGCATGGTTAGCAAGCGTTGTGGTCTAATGGCCCTACCGGGCAAACACTTTGGGTTCGCAAGGACTTAGAGTGCTGGTAGTGGTTGGCGGACCCAACACTCTGGGTACCTCCGGGTACTTGGGGTTGGTTGAGGACTTGGTGAACAAACACTTGTTGTACACTCTTCGGATGTACTTCGGGTGTCACCTGTTGTCCGAGGCCACTTGCATGGTTAGCAAGCGTTGTGGTCTAATGGCCCTACCGGGCAAACACTTTGGGTTCGCGAGGACTTAGAGTGCTGGTAGTGGTTGGCGGACCCAACACTCTGGGTACCTCCGGGTACTTGGGGTTGGTTGAGGACTTGGTGAAGATACCCCTGTCACCTTGTTCGAGGCCACTTGCATGGTCGCAAGCGTTGTGATACAATGGCCCTACCGGGCAAACACTTTGGGTTCGCAAGGACTTGGAGTGCCGGGACGGGTTGGCGGATCCAACACTCTGGGTACCTCCGGGTACTTGGGGTTGGTTGAGGACTTGGTGAGCAAACACTTGATATACGTTCTTCGGATGTACTTCGGGTGTCACCTGTTGTCCGAGGCCACTTGCATGGTCAACGGTTGAGGTGGTGATGGCGGGTCGGTGCTGTAGGGTGCCGGCCTGTTGGCTGCCTTGGCCGGGTTGGTTGGTTAACACTTGATTGAGCTTGCACCCGAGGGTAATGGCACTTGAAGGTGGGTACCGGCCGGCTGACCTGGTGTGATGGTTGGTTGGTGAACACTTGGCGGTACTTGCACTTGGCTGTGCTTGGACTTGAAGGTGTGATCCGGCTGGCCTAGGCCATTGGTGGTTGGTTGGTGGGTTAGCCCTTAGTTGGGCTGGCTGGCTGGCTGGCCATCGGTGGTGTGGTGTGGTGTGGTGTGTGGAGTCGAGCATCGCGCGCCGTTGCCTTCTTCGGAGTGTTGTGGGTACGCAAGTGCTTGCAGTGCAAAGAGGTTGGTGATGGAGTGACATTGCCTTCACCATGGAGTTGCGGGTACTTAGGTACTTGCAAGGAGATGGTGGTATGGTGGTGTTGCGTGTGTGGTGTTCGATTAGAAAGATATAATTTCTAAGTCCGGATTAGTGCTGTCAGTGGGGCCGCCGCTAACAGGTCCTGCACGGCCACCGTGGGGCTTGACTTGGCGCTATTCCGGACTTGGGGCGATCACGATGTCCCCGTGCGGGACTTAGAAGATGGAAGAACACAAGTACCCTTATCCCATGACTTGTGAGCGATTGGCATACGTTACCACATGAAGAGAAAAATTGGCTAAGTCCCGGATCCATATTATATGAAGAGAAAAATCGGCTAAGTCCCGGATCCATATTATATGAAGAGAAAAATTGGCTAAGTCCCGGATCCATATTATATGAAGAGAAATATCGGCTAAGTCCAGGATCCATATATAATAACCTAATAATCGGCTAAGTCCAGGATCCATATATAATAACCTAATAACAGGCTAAGTCCAGGATCCATATAATATGAAGAGAAAAATCGGCTAAGTCCCAGATTGGGTCTGTCAGAAATACACTTCCAAGTTACCACACAAGCAAGCAAGATGGCCTAGTGATGGATCCATATGATATGAAGAGAAAAATCGGCTAAGTCCCAGATTGGGTCTGTCAGACATACACTATCAAGTTACCACACAAGCAAGCAAGATGGCCTAGTGATGGATCCATATGATATGAAGAGAAAAATCGGCTAAGTCCCAGATTGGGTCTGTCAGAAATACACTTCCAAGTTACCACATGAGCAAGCAAGATGGCCTAGTGATGGATCCATATAATATGCAGAGAAAAATCGGCTAAGTCCCAGATTGGGTCTGTCAGAAATACACTTCCAAGTTACCACATGAGCAAGCAAGTTACCACATGAAGAGAAAGCCGGCAAAGTCCGGGAATGTTACCACATGAACTGGAAAATGGGCAACAACCTACCTTCACAGGGAACGTGAATAACTAAGGCTGTAGACATCGGATCGACAAGCCAAAGACTGATATGGAAAGGAAATGAGTAGTACTAGCTTTCCTGAGAGTTGCAGAGCTTAGACTGCATATGAACGGAAGTTATTAAGCGTCAAAGTCAGAAAAGTTGCCCGAAGGAACACAAGTTCCAACTTAGAGCATGAATACCGCCTAGACGGTAAGAGGTACGGCCAGGCTGAGGAATAAGAAAATGTTGGCCAACATGTTCCCTAACTATCCCCCGAAGACCGTAAAGCAATCCAACATCAACCAAGAAAGTTATAGCCCGATCAAGGAAACACCTACTTTGCACCGATATTGCACCAAATACATGTACCAAGCACCTTCGGTTGCATACCTGCAGGGGCTTACCATAGTAGGCCATGGAAGACCGATATACCGAACATAATCACTTTCTATCTCCTCGGGTGTTGGAGGTAGCGCTTTGCGGTACAAGAACGAAAGTTAGACCATATCTTGGTGCATCTTTTTGCCAAAAAACACAAGACCCTATCTACCAAGGCAAGAAAGTTGTGTGGGGACAAAATGTCCAAAAGTGCCCAAAGTGGCACACTTGAACCATATATTCGAGAAAAACACAAGTGTGGGCCCGAGCTAGCAAGTTGAAATGTTCTGACCGTCAGTAGCCCTAGTTGAGGTGCACTTATCATTATATGAGGCCAACGTGCCAGCTAGTCTCTAAAGGGGCGATATGGGTGTTCCAAGGTTTGTACCCAATTGAGGAAAAAACAGGGTAAGGTACGGTGTACCGCGAATAACTCGGGCTATAGATGTCCGATCGATGAGTTTGGCATATGTATGGAAAGGTCTCGACGAGACCTAACTACCCTGAAAGTATGAAGGCAAAGACTTGAATGACCGGGAAGTTATTAAGTGCACAAGTGGTAAAGTTGCACCAAAGTCCATGTTACCCGAAGTGGTACATGAACACCCAATATTCGACCAAAACACAAGTTTAGAGACGAGCTAGCGAGCTACATTGTTCAGACCGTCAGTAGCCCGCATCAAGACACGCATTTCATTATATTGAGCCTAGCCGCTAGCTCGACTCGAAGTCGGTCATATGGTTGGTTGATGGTTTGGACCGACCACGTGGTGTACCAAGGTGATGTACCTTTCATGAATTAAAACTCTGGCTGTATGGCACTGAGCGACAAGCTAAGGTGTGATTTGGAATAGTCTTGAGTGGGACTATTTAGGAAAAATGCGAACAAAAAATCACAAAGTCCTTGGGCGAAGCTATTAGCGAAACATAGAGCAAATTGGTACCAAAAACTATGGAAATGGGACTTGAGTCAAAAATAACCGCAAGTTGGAGAAGAGATAGCAAGCTTGCGTAGAACAATTATATTTGTTGCATGGTATCACCAACAAAAAAGTATATGGGGCCAAGGTGCTGGCTGGCCTCCAAAGTGGAGATATGGGCGATCCAAAGTTTGTACCCAAGTACGAACAAGTATGGAAAAAACAGGGTAAGGTACCAAGTACCATTAATAACTTCGGCTGTAGATGGCCGAGCGAGGCAAACGGCTCACCGTTGGAAAGGTCTTGGGGAGACCTATCTACCCTGAAAGTTTCATGAGGCTGAGTTGAAAGACCACGGAGATATTAGGTGATGATGGTCCAATTCGGGGACCAAGTCGCAGGAAATGGCGCTTGACCAAAATCACCCTTGGAAGGTGAATACCGGCTTACCGGTAAGAGATAGCGACTTGGCGTAGAATATTCATAAGTTGGGCGTGTAGAGACGCAACTTTTATTATATGGGGCCAACCCGGTCAGGGTGCTCCAAGTCGGTCGTTTGGTTGGTTTATGGTTTGGGCCGACCACGTGGTGTGCCAAGTTGAGGTACCTTTCATGAATTATAACTTGGTCAGTTTGCCACCGAGCGACAAGCTGCGGTGTGTTTTGGAATGGTCTTGAGTGGGACTATCAAGGAAAAATACCAATCGAAAATCAGCTTGTCCATGGCCGAAGCTATTAGTGAAACATATAGCAAAATGGGTCCAAAAACGAATGAAATGGGAATTGGACCAAGAATAACGGCAAGTTGGAGAAGAGATAGCAAGTTGGCGTAGAACAATTATATTTGGTGCATGGCATGACCAACAAAAAAGTATATGGGGCCAAGGTGCTAGCTGGCCTCCAAAGTGGAGATATGGGCGATCCAAAGTTTGTACCCAAGTACGAACAAGTATGGAAAAAACAGGGTAAGGTACCAAGTACCATTAATAACTTCGGCTGTAGATGGCCGAGCGAGGCAAACGGCTCACCGTTGGAAAGGTCTTGGGGAGACCTATCTACCCTGAAAGTTTTATGAGGCTGAGTTGAAAGACCACGGAGATATTAGGTGATGATGGTCCAATTCGGGGACCAAGTCGCAGGAAATGGCACTTGACCAAAATCCCCCTTGGAAGGTGAATACCGGCTTACCGGTAAGAGATAGCGACTTGGCGTAGAATATTCATAAGTTGGGCGTGTAGAGACGCAACTTTCATTATATGGGGCCAACCCGGTCAGGGTGCTCCAAGTCGGTCGTTTGGTCGGTATATGGTTTGGGCCGACCACGTGGTGTACCAAGTTGAGGTACCTTTCATGAATTATAACTCGGTCAGTTTGCCACCGAGCGACAAGCTGCGGTGTGTTTTGGAATGGTCTTGAGTGGGACTATCAAGGAAAAATACAAATAGAAAATCAGCTTGTCCATGGCCGAAGCTATTAGTGAAACATATAGCAAAATGGGTCCAAAAACGAATGAAATGGGACTTGGACCAAGAATAACGGCAAGTTGGAGAAGAGATAGCAAGTTGGCGTAGAACAATTATATTTGGTGCATGGTATGACCAACAAAAAAGTATATGAGGCCAAGGTGCTGGCTGGCCTCCAAAGTGGAGATATGGGCGATCCAAAGTTTGTACCCAAGTATGGCAAAAACTGGTAGAGGTACCTTTCATGAATTACTGCTCAGGCTGTATGGCACTTAGCGGGACGCTTGGCTCTGGTATGGAATAGTCTTGAGTGGGACTATCAAGGAAAAATACGAACAAAAAATCACCATGTCCACGGACGAAGGTATTAGCGAAACTTAGAGCGAAATTGCGACCAAGTCGCTGGAAATGGCCCTTGGACCAAGTATACCGTCAAGGCGGTACGAGATAGCGAGTTGACGTGGAATATTTATAAGTTTGCCTCAACGAGACGAAAGTTTAATTATATGGGGCCAACCCGCTCAGGGTTGTCCAAGTCGGTCATATGGCTGATCGAAATTTTCGACCAAGTACTGAGAAAACAGGGTAAGGTAAAGTGTACCTCGAATAACTTTGGCTGTAGATGTCCGAGCGAGGCAAACGGCATAGCGTTGGAAAGGTCTTGAGGTGTTCTAGACACCCTGAAAGTTTGAAAAGGCTATCTGGAAAACTCGTGGAGATATTAGAGAAACATTGGGCCCAAAAGATACCAAGTCGCAGGAAATGGGCCCTCCAAGAACACCCTAAAATCCCAATTACGGCTAAGTTGCAGGCCAGCTAGCGAAGTGAAATGTTCTAGGCATAACTAGAACACGTTAATGCGCAACTTTTTGAATCAGAACTTTTTTCGATATCTGGCCCCCAAAGGGGGGATATGGGCGATCAAAGGATTTTTCCAAGTTTCGGTACTTTTTACGGTATCGCTCATAGCTCCGGCTGTATGCAAGCAAATGACAATCTAAGACATGATTTGGAAAGGTATTGAGCAGTACTAACTTACGTTAGAACACAGCGAAGCGCTATCGGTTCATGGCAAGGCCGATATAAGCAGTCAAAGATGAAAAATGTTGACAAAATGAACAAAAATTACCTTGGTACGCGAATAGCGGCCAGGGATGAAGAGGTACGAAGGTGGTGTAGAAGAATTATAATTAGGGCTTGGTACGCTCTAAAAGTTTGCCGAAGACCGCAAAGCGCTCAGACCCATAGAAAGTGGCCATTTGGGCCGAACAGTGCGTGCAAAGAGGTGAAAATGCAAAAATTGCACTTTGGGGGGCGATTTGCGGGGGGAAGGAGGGGTCGGAGGCAAAATGTCCCTTGACCAAAAAGTCTTATCTCGTCGAGATCTACAACATTGCCGAAGACCGCAAAGCGCTAGCTCGCAATCGAAAAATCGAGAATTTGAAAATTTTCTAAGTCTTGGGCTCCCTAAGGAAAAGTTTCAAAAATCACGTTTGTCCCAATTTTGAAGGGGAAGGAGTCGGTTCCGGGGCATGGTGTCTTCGGCAAAAAGTCTTATCTTTTTGCGTACTTTCGACTAGTTCAATAAAAATTTTTGACCCAAAATTTGTTGGGCGGACCCCTAGGTCGAAAAACCCGAAAAAAGTCGAAAAAAGTCGAAAATGTCGAAAAATGAGAAAACCTCATATTCGGACTCTACACGAGCCCCAGATATTGAAAAGTGAAAAATCCGCGGTCGATTTGGAACAAAAAATTGACCTAGGCAAAGTTGTATGGAGGTAGGGACCCCTGAGAAAAAAGTTTGGTCCCGAGGCTCCTTGGACCACCAAGTCCCTAGGTCGGACCAAAATCGGAAAAAATCCGACCAAAGTCGAAAGTGTCGAAAATTTTAAAAAACCCCTTTTGGGGCCCTATGGCCTCCCTAGATAATGAAAAGTGAGGTCCGCGGCCGATCCGGAAGAAAAACTTGACCTAGGCAAACTTGTATGACGGTGGGGACCCAAAAAAATTTCGATGAGTGTAGTTTAGACAGGCCGGAAAATGTATCGGTGGTCCGTATCAAGGGACGTCTTTTAGTTCCATGGGGTGGTGGTCGTCGAACAAAGTCGCCTAGGTCGACCACCAGAAAGACCAGTCGTGTTGTAATGGATGTTTTGGCCACTTTGCTAGGGAAACCTAGTAGGTCGAAGCAAATTTGGGGTTCGAGATGAGTTGGTGAAAGTTGGTCCAACCTAGGTGTGCTTGGTGGAGGTTGACCATGAAAGTAGAGCATGATGGGAATGACCATAACTTTGGTTCTAGATGTCGGATCGGAACACTTGAGGCAGTTTTGGAAAGGTGAAGGCCTGCTCTAGCTATGTTTCCTACCAAGCTAAGCGCCTACTAGTGACCCGGAGGAGGTATTAAGGGTCAAAGGCAAAAAGGGGTACCCTAAAGTGCATGTGACCAAGAAAATGGGAAAAACGGTATCGCGTATAGCTCAGGCTGTATGGCTCGGATCGGAAAGCTTGGATATGCGTTGGAAAGGTCTCAACGAGCGCTAGCTATGTGTCCTACCAAGCGAAGCGCTAGGTGTTGAGCAAGTCGGTCATATTAGAGGGCAAAGGTGAAAAATGGTGGTTTAGAGGCGAAAATTCACCTTATGATCGAAAATAGCGGGCGAACGATAAGAGCTACGAACACGGCGTAGAACAATCATAAGTACGTTACCACAAGACCTAACTTTGGCCAATATAGAGCGAGAAGATCGGAGGTACCCATCAGGGTGATATGGCTGGTTCAAAGTTGGACCAAAACGAGACTTGAGAAATGGGTTGAAACACGGTATCGCGAATAACTCAGGCTGTATGGAACGAATTGACAAGCTTAGATCAGTGTTGGAAAGGTCGAACCGAGCGCTAACTATAATCCCAAACAACCGAAGCGCTAAGTGTTGAGCAAAACTGAGTTATTAAGCGACAAAGTGGAAAAATAATACCAAAATGGCCAAAAATCACACAAGACCAAGAATACCGAGCAAGCGGTAAGAGATAGCGGGTTGACGTAGAATACTTATAAGCTTGCCTCTACGAGACCTAAAAGTCGTCCATAGAAAGCGAGAAGATCGGACCACTCTGGAAGGGTGATACGAGTGGTCAAAAATTAGCAAAAATGAAACATGGCTAAAATGGATTTGACTTGTGCACCATGTAGCTCCGGCTGTATGGCATGGATTGTAGAGCTAGGATATGTTTTGGAAAGGTAACACCCAGCGCTAGATACGACTAGAAGAAAGCAAAGCGCTAACTAGCATGATTTGGAAGTTATTAAGCGTCAAAGTCGAAAAATGTTACCAAAATTGAAACTCGAGTACATTGGGCCAAAAAGTACAAGTTGTGAAATTTGGACTTACGAGTAAAATACCGAGCAGGCGGTAAGAGATAGAGACTTGGTGTAGAACAATTATAAGTTGGGCATGTTATAACCTATATTTGGCCCGAACATAGTCTCGAGATCGGTGGTACCTAAAAGGGTGGTACAGGTGTTAGATGGTTTTCCCAGAGCATAAGCTCCACATGATATGGAAAACGGGAAACATCATAACTTCGGCTGTATGGCATGGAATGGAACGAACAAGGTATCGATGGAAAGAGAAAAGGTAGCGCTAACTATAATTCCTTCCAAGCAAAGCGCTAGCATGTGACCGTTTGGGTGTTATTGTGAGTCAAAGTCTGAAATTGTTACCACGAGAGGCGAAAATCCAACTAAGTCCATGAATACCGGGCTGGCGGTAAGAGATACGGCTTGGCCGTAGAACATTTATAAGTTGGCCAAGACAAGGCCTAAGTTTCGTCCATAGACGACAAGAAGATCGAAGATACCTGAAGGTGAGATATGGGCGTCCCAAAGTGGGCCTTTGAAAAAGTGACAAACTTCCCTTATAACAGCATACACCAAATATCTCTGGCTCTATGGCACCGAATAAGAAGTTGAGCTCAGCGACAGAAAGGTGATAGTCAGCGCTAAATATCATACGAACAGAGTGAAGCGCTAAAGGGAAAGGATCTTGGTGATATAAGGTGACAAAGTCGAGAAAAGTTGCCTCAAAATCATGAAAAATGTGAAAAAATGGCTAAGTCCCGGGTGCCTTAAGGGCAGGTTAATCGAATGTACCGAGCTGGCGGTACGAGATAGAGACTTGGTGTAGAACAATTATATGTTTGGCATGGCAAGACCTACATTCGGCCAATACAAAGTGAGAAGATCAAAGATACCCGCAAGGGTGATATTGGTGTCCAAAGGAAAAAAGCACTAAGTCTTGGGAAACTTATATGAAGAAAAAGGACCCTGATGGGTCATATGGGATGGATCGAAAAATCGGCTAAGTCCCAAAATGGGGATGTCAGAACTACACTCATGTGTTACCACATCAAGCAAGGCAAACTTATATGAAGCAAAGGACCCTGATGGGTCATATGGTATTGATCGAAAAATCGGCTAAGTTCCAAAATGGGGATGTCAGAACTACACTCATGTGTTACCACATCAAGCAAGGCAAACTTATATGAAGCAAAGGACCCTGATGGGTCATATGGGATGGATCGAAAAATCGGCTAAGTCCCAAAATGGGGATGTCAGAACTACACTCAAATGTTACCACACCAAGCAAGGCAAACTTATATGAAGCAAAGGACCCTGATGGGTCATATGGTATTTTACGAAAAATCGGCTAAGTCCCAAAATGGGGATGTCAGAACTACACTCAAATGTTACCACACCAAGCAAGGCAAACTTATATGAAGCAAAGGACCCTGATGGGTCATATGGTATTTTACGAAAAATCGGCTAAGTCCCAAAATGGGGATGTCAG
>NW_026525455.1:0-17770 GCF_943734705.1 Anopheles coustani | reverse complement strand
CCCTGATGGGTCATATGGTATTTTACGAAAAATCGGCTAAGTCCCAAAATGATGATGTCAGAACTACACTCAAATGTTACCACACCAAGCAAGGCAAACTTATATGAAGCAAAGGACCCTGATGGGTCATATGGTATTGATCGAAAAATCGGCTAAGTCCCAAAATGGGGATGTCAGAACTACACTCAAATGTTACCACACCAAGCAAGGCAAAACTTATATGAAGGCAAGGACCCCTGATGGGTCATATGGTATTTTACGAAAAATCGGCTAAGTCCCAAATTGGGGATGTCAGAACTACACTCAAATGTTACCACACCAAGCAAGGCAAACTTATATGAAGCAAAGGACCCTGATGGGTCATATGGTATTTTACGAAAAATCGGCTAAGTCCCAAAATGGGGATGTCAGAACTACACTCAAATGTTACCACACCAAGCAAGGCAAACTTATATGAAGCAAAGGACCCTGATGGGTCATATGGTATTGATCGAAAAATCGGCTAAGTCCCAAAATGGGGATGTCAGAACTACACTCAAATGTTACCACACCAAGCAAGGCAAACTTATATGAAGGCAAGGACCCTGATGGGTCATATGGTATTTTACGAAAAATCGGCTAAGTCCCAAAATGGGGATGTCAGAACTACACTCAAATGTTACCACACCAAGCAAGGCAAACTTATATGAAGCAAAGGACCCTGATGGGTCATATGGTATTTTACGAAAAATCGGCTAAGTCCCAAAATGGGGATGTCAGAACTACACTCAAATGTTACCACACCAAGCAAGGCAAACTTATATGAAGCAAAGGACCCTGATGGGTCATATGGTATTGATTGAAAAATCGGCTAAGTCCCAAAATGGGGATGTCAGAACTACACTCAAATGTTACCACACCAAGCAAGGCAAACTTATATGAAGGCAAGGACCCTGATGGGTCATATGGTATTTTACGAAAAATCGGCTAAGTCCCAAAATGGGGATGTCAGAACTACACTCATATGTTACCACACCAAGCAAGGCAAACTTATATGAAGCAAGGAAGTAGTGAACCCTGATGGGTCATATGGTATTTTACGAAAAATCGGCTAAGTCCCAAAATGGGGATGTCAGAACTACACTCAAATGTTACCACACCAAGCAAGGCAAACTTATATGAAGCAAAGGACCCTGATGGGTCATATGGTATTTTACGAAAAATCGGCTAAGTCCCAAAATGGGGATGTCAGAACTACACTCAAATGTTACCACACCAAGCAAGGCAAACTTATATGAAGCAAAGGACCCTGATGGGTCATATGGTACTTTACGAAAAATCGGCTAAGTCCCAAAATGATGATGTCAGAACTACACTCAAATGTTACCACACCAAGCAAGGCAAACTTATATGAAGGCAAGGACCCTGATGGGTCATATGGTATTTTACGAAAAATCGGCTAAGTCCCAAAATGGGGATGTCAGAACTACACTCAAATGTTACCACACCAAGCTAGGCAAACTTATATGAAGCAAAGGACCCTGATGGGTCATATGGTATTTTACGAAAAATCGGCTAAGTCCCAAAATGGGGATGTCAGAACTACACTCAAATGTTACCACATCAAGCAAGGCAAACTTATATGAAGGAAAGGACCTTGATGGGTCATATGGTATTTTACGAAAAATCGGCTAAGTCCCAAAATGATGATGTCAGAACTACACTCAAATGTTACCACACCAAGCAAGGCAAACTTATATGAAGGCAAGGACCCTGATGGGTCATATGGTATTGATCGAAAAATCGGCTAAGTCCCAAAATGGGGATGTCAG
Organism: Anopheles coustani; assembly: GCF_943734705.1. Classification (NCBI taxonomy): domain Eukaryota; kingdom Metazoa; phylum Arthropoda; class Insecta; order Diptera; family Culicidae; genus Anopheles; species Anopheles coustani. The sequence continues at coordinate 15,959 of NW_026525455.1, read as the reverse complement.
AACTACACTCAAATGTTACCACACCAAGCAAGGCAAACTTATATGAAGCAAAGGACCCTGATGGGTCATATGGTATTTTACGAAAAATCGGCTAAGTCCCAAATGGGGATGTCAGAACTACACTCAAATGTTACCACACCAAGCAAGGCAAACTTATATGAAGCAAAGGACCCTGATGGGTCATATGGTATTTTACGAAAAATCGGCTAAGTCCCAAAATGGGGATGTCAGAACTACACTCAAATGTTACCACACCAAGCTAGGCAAACTTATATGAAGCAAAGGACCCTGATGGGTCATATGGTATTTTACGAAAAATCGGCTAAGTCCCAAAATGGGGATGTCAGAACTACACTCAAATGTTACCACACCAAGCAAGGCAAACTTATATGAAGGCAAGGTCCCTGATGGGTCATATGGTATTATACGAAAAATCGGCTAAGTCCCAAAATGGGGATGTCAGAACTACACTCATATGTTACCACACCAAGCAAGGCAAACTTATATGAAGGCAAGGACCCTGATGGGTCATATGGTATTGATCGAAAAATCGGCTAAGTCCCAAAATGGGGATGTCAGAACTACACTCAAATGTTACCACACCAAGCAAGGCAAACTTATATGAAGCAAAGGACCCTGATGGGTCATATGGTACTTTACGAAAAATCGGCTAAGTCCCAAAATGGGGATGTCAGAACTACACTCAAATGTTACCACACCAAGCAAGGCAAACTTATATGAAGGCAAGGTCCCTGATGGGTCATATGGTATTTTACGAAAAATCGGCTAAGTCCCAAAATGGGGATGTCTGAACTACACTCATATGTTACCACACCAAGCAAGGCAAACTTATATGAAGCAAAAGACCCTGATGGGTCAAATGGTATTTTACGAAAAATCGGCTAAGTCCCAAAATGATGATGTCAGAACTACACTCAAATGTTACCACACCAAGCAAGGCAAACTTATATGAAGCAAAGGACCCTGATGGGTCATATGGTATTTTACGAAAAATCGGCTAAGTCCCAAAATGGGGATGTCAGAACTACACTCAAATGTTACCACACCAAGCAAGGCAAACTTATATGAAGGCAAGGTCCCTGATGGGTCATATGGTATTATACGAAAAATCGGCTAAGTCCCAAAATGGGGATGTCAGAACTACACTCATATGTTACCACACCAAGCAAGGCAAACTTATATGAAGGCAAGGACCCTGATGGGTCATATGGTATTGATCGAAAAATCGGCTAAGTCCCAAAATGGGGATGTCAGAACTACACTCAAATGTTACCACACCAAGCAAGGCAAACTTATATGAAGCAAAGGACCCTGATGGGTCATATGGTATTGATCGAAAAATCGGCTAAGTCCCAAAATGGGGATGTCAGAACTACACTCAAATGTTACCACACCAAGCAAGGCAAACTTATATGAAGGCAAGGACCCTGATGGGTCATATGGTATTTTACGAAAAATCGGCTAAGTCCCAAAATGGGGATGTCAGAACTACACTCAAATGTTACCACACCAAGCAAGGCAAACTTATATGAAGCAAAGGACCCTGATGGGTCATATGGTATTTTACGAAAAATCGGCTAAGTCCCAAAATGGGGATGTCAGAACTACACTCAAATGTTACCACACCAAGCAAGGCAAACTTATATGAAGCAAAGGACCCTGATGGGTCATATGGTATTGATTGAAAAATCGGCTAAGTCCCAAAATGGGGATGTCAGAACTACACTCAAATGTTACCACACCAAGCAAGGCAAACTTATATGAAGGCAAGGACCCTGATGGGTCATATGGTATTTTACGAAAAATCGGCTAAGTCCCAAAATGGGGATGTCAGAACTACACTCATATGTTACCACACCAAGCAAGGCAAACTTATATGAAGCAAAGGACCCTGATGGGTCATATGGTATTTTACGAAAAATCGGCTAAGTCCCAAAATGGGGATGTCAGAACTACACTCAAATGTTACCACACCAAGCAAGGCAAACTTATATGAAGCAAAGGACCCTGATGGGTCATATGGTATTTTACGAAAAATCGGCTAAGTCCCAAAATGGGGATGTCAGAACTACACTCAAATGTTACCACACCAAGCAAGGCAAACTTATATGAAGCAAAGGACCCTGATGGGTCATATGGTACTTTACGAAAAATCGGCTAAGTCCCAAAATGATGATGTCAGAACTACACTCAAATGTTACCACACCAAGCAAGGCAAACTTATATGAAGGCAAGGACCCTGATGGGTCATATGGTATTTTACGAAAAATCGGCTAAGTCCCAAAATGGGGATGTCAGAACTACACTCAAATGTTACCACACCAAGCTAGGCAAACTTATATGAAGCAAAGGACCCTGATGGGTCATATGGTATTTTACGAAAAATCGGCTAAGTCCCAAAATGGGGATGTCAGAACTACACTCAAATGTTACCACATCAAGCAAGGCAAACTTATATGAAGGAAAGGACCTTGATGGGTCATATGGTATTTTACGAAAAATCGGCTAAGTCCCAAAATGATGATGTCAGAACTACACTCAAATGTTACCACACCAAGCAAGGCAAACTTATATGAAGGCAAGGACCCTGATGGGTCATATGGTATTGATCGAAAAATCGGCTAAGTCCCAAAATGGGGATGTCAGAACTACACTCAAATGTTACCACACCAAGCAAGGCAAACTTATATGAAGCAAAGGACCCTGATGGGTCATATGGTATTTTACGAAAAATCGGCTAAGTCCCAAAATGGGGATGTCAGAACTACACTCAAATGTTACCACACCAAGCAAGGCAAACTTATATGAAGCAAAGGACCCTGATGGGTCATATGGTATTTTACGAAAAATCGGCTAAGTCCCAAAATGGGGATGTCAGAACTACACTCAAATGTTATCACACCAAGCTAGGCAAACTTATATGAAGCAAAGGACCCTGATGGGTCATATGGTATTTTACGAAAAATCGGCTAAGTCCCAAAATGGGGATGTCAGAACTACACTCAAATGTTACCACACCAAGCAAGGCAAACTTATATGAAGGCAAGGTCCCTGATGGGTCATATGGTATTATACGAAAAATCGGCTAAGTCCCAAAATGGGGATGTCAGAACTACACTCATATGTTACCACACCAAGCAAGGCAAACTTATATGAAGGCAAGGACCCTGATGGGTCATATGGTATTGATCGAAAAATCGGCTAAGTCCCAAAATGGGGATGTCAGAACTACACTCAAATGTTACCACACCAAGCAAGGCAAACTTATATGAAGCAAAGGACCCTGATGGGTCATATGGTACTTTACGAAAAATCGGCTAAGTCCCAAAATGGGGATGTCAGAACTACACTCAAATGTTACCACACCAAGCAAGGCAAACTTATATGAAGGCAAGGTCCCTGATGGGTCATATGGTATTTTACGAAAAATCGGCTAAGTCCCAAAATGGGGATGTCTGAACTACACTCATATGTTACCACACCAAGCAAGGCAAACTTATATGAAGCAAAAGACCCTGATGGGTCAAATGGTATTTTACGAAAAATCGGCTAAGTCCCAAAATGATGATGTCAGAACTACACTCAAATGTTACCACACCAAGCAAGGCAAACTTATATGAAGCAAAGGACCCTGATGGGTCATATGGTATTTTACGAAAAATCGGCTAAGTCCCAAAATGATGATGTCAGAACTACACTAAAAAGTTACCACATCAAGCAAGGCAAACTTATATGAAGCAAAGGACCCTGATGGGTCAAATGGTATTTTACGAAAAATCGGCTAAGTCCCAAAATGGGGATGTCAGAACTACACTCATGTGTTACCACACCAAGCAAGGCAAACTTATATGAAGGAAAGGACCCTGATGGGTCATATGGTATTTTACGAAAAATCGGCTAAGTCCCAAAATGGGGATGTCAGAACTACACTCAAATGTTACCACACCAAGCAAGGCAAACTTATATGAAGCAAAGGACCCTGATGGGTCATATGGTATTTTACGAAAAATCGGCTAAGTCCCAAAATGGGGATGTCAGAACTACACTAAAATGTTACCACACCAAGCAAGGAAAACTTATATGAAGGCAAGGAACCTGATGGGTCATATGGTATTTTACGAAAAATCGGCTAAGTCCCAAAATGATGATGTCAGAACTACACTAAAAGGTTACCACACCAAGCAAGGCAAACTTATATGAAGGCAAGGACCCTGATGGGTCATATGGTATTTTACGAAAAATCGGCTAAGTCCCAAAATGGGGATGTCAGAACTACACTCAAATGTTACCACACCAAGCAAGGCAAACTTATATGAAGGCAAGGACCCTGATGGGTCATATGGTATTTTACGAAAAATCGGCTAAGTCCCAAAATGGGGATGTCAGAACTACACTCAAATGTTACCACACCAAGCAAGGCAAACTTATATGAAGCAAAGGACCCTGATGGGTCATATGGTATTTTACGAAAAATCGGCTAAGTCCCAAAATGATGATGTCAGAACTACACTCAAATGTTACCACACCAAGCAAGGCAAACTTATATGAAGGAAAGGACCCATATGGGTCATATGGCATTTTACGAAAAATCGGCTAAGTCCCAAAATGAGGATGTCAGAACTACACTCAAATGTTACCACACCAAGCAAGGCAAACTTATATGAAGCAAAGGACCCTGATGGGTCATATGGTATTTTACGAAAAATCGGCTAAGTCCCAAAATGATGATGTCAGAACTACACTCAAATGTTACCACACCAAGCAAGGCAAACTTATATGAAGGCAAGGACCCTGATGGGTCATATGGTATTTTACGAAAAATCGGCTAAGTCCCAAAATGGGGATGTCAGAACTACACTCAAATGTTACCACACCAAGCAAGGCAAACTTATATGAAGCAAAGGACCCTGATGGGTCATATGGTATTTTACGAAAAATCGGCTAAGTCCCAAAATGATGATGTCAGAACTACACTCAAATGCTACCACACCAAGCAAGGCAAACTTATATGAAGGAAAGGACCCATATGGGTCATATGGCATTTTACGAAAAATCGGCTAAGTCCCAAAATGAGGATGTCAGAACTACACTAAAAAGTTACCACACCAAGCAAGGCAAAGTACCTAGGTGAACCCTAGGAAGAAACACGGACCAAGTCAGATGGCCTAAGTCAAGAGAACAAGTGACCTAGGCAAAGTTGTATGACGGTGAGGACCCTGAAAAATCTGGTTAGTGTAGTTTAGACAGGGGAGGTTTTTGGGTCGGCTGAACCTCCTTATTTTGGGTTTTGACCTCCTCAAGAAGCTACACCTAGGCAAACTGCCTAGGGTGAAAGTGCGAAGACCAATCGAATAGTAAGACAAGTTTTGACCGATCGCCCTAGGCAAGCTTGTATGAAGAAAGGGACCCTATGGGTCATATGGAAATACATGAAAAATCGGCTAAGTCCCAAAATTGGGATGTCTGAACTACACTAAAAAGTTACCACATCAAGCAAGGCAAAGTACCTAGGTGAACCCTAGGAAGAAACACGGACCAAGTCAGATGGCCTAAGTCAAGAGTGCAAGTGACCTAGGCAAAGTTGTATGACGGTGAGGACCCTGAAAAATCTGGTTAGTGTAGTTTAGACAGGGGAGGTTTTTGGGTCGGCTGAACCTCCTTATTTTGGGTTTTGACCTCCTCAAGAAGCTACACCTAGGCAAACTGCCTAGGGTGAAAGTGCGAAGACCAATCGAATAGTAAGACAAGTTTTGACCGATCGCCCTAGGCAAGCTTGTATGAAGAAAGGGACCCTATGGGTCATATGGAAATACATGAAAAATCGGCTAAGTCCCAAAATTGGGATGTCTGAACTACACTAAAAAGTTACCACATCAAGCAAGGCAAAGTACCTAGGTGAACCCTAAGAAGAAACACGGACCAAGTCAGATGGCCTAAGTCAAGAGTACAAGTGACCTAGGCAAAGTTGTATGGCGCTGAGGACCCTGAAAAATCGGGTTAGTGTAGTTCAGACAGGGGAGGTTTTTGGGTCGGCTGAACCTCCTTATTTTGGGTTTTGACCTCCTCAAGAAGCTACACCTAGGCAAACTGCCTAGGGTGAAAGTGCGAAGACCAATCGAATAGTAAGACAAGTTTTGACCGATCGCCCTAGGCAAGCTTGTATGAAGAAAGGGACCCTATGGGTCATATGGAAATATACGAAAAATCGGCTAAGTCCCAAAATTGGGATGTCTGAACTACACTAAAAAGTTACCACATCAAGCAAGGCAAAGTACCTAGGTGAACCCTAAGAAGAAACACGGACCAAGTCAGATGGCCTAAGTCAAGAGTACAAGTGACCTAGGCAAAGTTGTATGACGGTGAGGACCCTGAAAAATCTGGTTAGTGTAGTTCTGACAGGGGAGGTTTCTAGGTCGGCTGAACCTCCTTATTTCGGGTTTTGGCCTCCTCAAGAAGACAGACCTAGGCAAACTGCCTAGGGTGAAAGTGCGAAGACCAATCGAATAGTAAGACAAGTTTTGACCGATCGCCCTAGGCAAGCTTGTATGAAGAAAGGGACCCTATGGGTCATATGGAAATACATGAAAAATCGGCTAAGTCCCAAAATTGGGATGTCTGAACTACACTAAAAAGTTACCACATCAAGCAAGGCAAAGTACCTAGGTGAACCCTAGGAAGAAACACGGACCAAGTCAGATGGCCTAAGTCAAGAGTACAAGTGACCTAGGCAAAGTTGTATGGCGCTGAGGACCCTGAAAAATCGGGTTAGTGTAGTTCAGACAGGGGAGGTTTCTGGGTCGGCTGAACCTCCTTATTTCGGGTTTTGGCCTCCTCAAGAAGACAGACCTAGGCAAACTGCCTAGGGTGAAAGTGCGAAGACCAATCGAATAGTAAGACAAGTTTTGACCGATCGCCCTAGGCAAGCTTGTATGAAGAAAGGGACCCTTAGGGTCATATGGAAATTCATGAAAAATCGGCTAAGTCCCAAAATTGGGATGTCAGAACTACACTATAAAGTTACCACATCAAGCAAGGCAAAGTACCTAGGTGAACCCTAGGAAGAAACACGGACCAAGTCAGATGGCCTAAGTCAAGAGTATAAGTGACCTAGGCAAAGTTGTATGGCGCTGAGGACCCTGAAAAATCGGGTTAGTGTAGTTAAGACAGGGGAGGTTTCAGGGTCGGCTGGACCTCCTTATTTCGGGTTTTGGCCTCCTCAAGAAGACAGACCTAGGCGAATTGCCTAGGGTGAAACTGCGAAGACCAATCGAATAGTAAGACAAGTTTTGACCGATCGCCCTAGGCAAGCTTGTATGAAGAAAGGGACCCTTAGGGTCATATGGAAATTCATGAAAAATCGGCTAAGTCCCAAAATTGGGATGTCAGAACTACACTAAAAAGTTACCACATCAAGCAAGGCAAAGTACCTAGGTGAACCCTAGGAAGAAACACGGACCAAGTCAGATGGCCTAAGTCAAGAGTATAAGTGACCTAGGGAAAGTTGTATGACGGTGAGGACCCTGAAAAATCGGGTTAGTGTAGTTAAGACAGGGGAGGTTTCAGGGTCGGCCAGACCTCCTTATTTCGGGTTTTGGCCTCCTCAAGAAGACAGACCTAGGCGAATTGCCTAGGGTGAAACTGCGAAGACCAATCGAATAGTAAGACAAGTTTTGACCGATCGCCCTAGGCAAGCTTGTATGAAGAAAGGGACCCTATGGGTCATATGGAAATATACGAAAAATCGGCTAAGTCCCAAAATTGGGATGTCAGAACTACACTATAAAGTTACCACATTAGCAAGGCAGACTTGTATGAAGAACGGGACCCTGGTGAAAGTAGCAAATATCCCAAACCGAACATGAATATTATACACACAAGAGTACGAACATAAAGGAACACGGACCAAGCGTACCGAGAGAATCGGTACTATAGAACCCTCGTGGTTCTACACAAAGACTTTATGTTAGGGGTTCAAGCCCCATAGTACTCAAACGGTGACAGTAGCAAATATCCCAAAACGAACGTGAATCTTATTCACAAGAGTACGAACATAAAGGAACACGGACCAAGCGTACCGAGAGAATCGGTACTATAGAGCCCTCGTGGTTCTACACAAAGACTTTATGTTCGGGGTTCACACCCCAAATCGAACGTGGAATTTACTTTCTGATGGTCATGCGGTCGTCCAAAGGGGTCTAGTATCCTGGGATGACAAGCATCACGGGCACAGCTCGTATCAAAACAGTCGAAGAGGCCCGCGAAAGCTTGCTTTCCATGGCTATGCGATGCACAAATTGAGTTTACTCACCGTAGTATAAAACGAACGAACCGAACCTATCCGAGTAGGGATAATGGGCGCAGTAACATACTTCTGTGACCCAGCGAGAGTTGAACGAGGTGACATGAACTGTCAGTGGCTTATATCAGATGGGATACATACATGAGATTGCTTTCAAATCTACACTCGAAAACCTAACCAAGTAAAAGCGAACGTGGGGAGGATTCGAAACCGGTAACGAAATCTTAAGCTGGAAAGAGTCATCACTATGGATACATATTATGCGAAACCAATCAAGTGCTCAGTACTGATCCAAAACCTAAGAGCACTAGTGAACACCTTATTCTCACCCTAGTTCACATCCAAGTGATCGACCACGTGTGTGAAGCAAAGACCAATCGAATTCCTCAATGGACTGAACACTATGAACAAATGGCCAAAAACGTTATAACTATCCAAACATCCTACTATCTAGCGAAAGTCATCACGATGGAACCATACAATGATCTTAACCTATAGCGCTCACCTATTCCTACCCAGAGTGCAAGTGAACATATTGCTCACCCTAACCAGTTCACATCCACGTGATCGACTAACATACCGAGGTTACCACAAGTCAAAGTTATACGTTTACAAGCGCAAGACCAATCGAAAACCCCGAAAGCAATCTCGACCCAAAATGTATTATCCGTGAGTGTAGTCGAGTCTCGTACTCGTCATCTGTAATCGTCGGATAGAATATCCAGTACACGGTTGTCTTTCCAAATGAAATCTACATACAGAACTCGCTCTTGGCAAATGGGTGGCATTGGCGCAATCAGGAGCGAGTTCCCGTCCGGGTGCCAAGTGATTGGCAAATGTCTGGGGGAAAGCAACCATATGTTGATTTGTCTGTTAGTGTACTGGGTGTTTGAGGTATGTAGTATCCACGCTTGGTTGGGTGTGTCAGAGGACCGTGAATGCGTTCGCAACCCCAATTGGGGTACATCGGGAATGATTTTGTGGAACCGATGTGCCCGGCACACACTAAGTTTTGTTGCAAGTTAATAGTGTGCCATGTCCGGGGGGGTTGTGATTAAACTCTGGTGAATTGCGTACTGTGGTGATTGGGGTATGAAAGCCCCGCAGTTGCAATGATCGGACGCGCCTAGCGTGTCCTTTAGTTGATGGTAGGGAAATGAAGGCCCTTGTCAGCTCACCTAAGTATTCATGGAAGTTTGGCATAAGGTCGCTGTGGTAGGGGTATGAAGGCCCCGTCAGCGCATGCACAATCGGGCGCACGAGCGCTTAGCGGAGTCGAATGCCGCTCAAGTGCCTGTCCGGTGCATCGGGTGTGTGTGTGATACGAGGGCAATGAGGTTCGCACGGGGGCTCGCCTCCCGTGTGCTACCGGACTTGACAACATATAGAACGTGGTGTTTGCTCCTCCGGGTGCAATGGGACAATGAACATTCGAACGCAAAGTCGGAATTCTGGTTGATCCTACCAGTAATATACGCTCGTCTCAAAGGTTAAGCCATGCATGTCTAAGTACAAACAGATTTAATGTGAAACCGCATAAGGCTCAGTATAACAGCTATAATTTACGAGATCATCAACCTAGTTACTTGGATAACTGTGGAAAATCTAGAGCTAATACATGCAACATGCCAGGACCCTCGCGGGAACTGGTGCACTTATTAGTCAAACCAATCGCGGGTTCTCCGTGTCATTGAGTTGAAGTCTGGATAATGATGCTGATCGTATGGTCTCGCACCGACGACAGATCTCGCAAATATCTGCCCTATCAACTATGGATGGTAGTATAGAGGACTACCATGGTTGCAACGGGTAACGGGGAATCAGGGTTCGATTCCGGAGAGGGAGCCTGAGAAATGGCTACCACATCCAAGGAAGGCAGCAGGCGCGTAAATTACCCAATCCCGGGACGGGGAGGTAGTGACGAGAAATAACAATATGAAACTCTTTAATGATGTTTCATAATTGGAATGAGTAGAGCATAAATCCTTCTACGAGGATCAAGTGGAGGGCAAGTCTGGTGCCAGCAGCCGCGGTAATTCCAGCTCCACTAGCGTATATTAAAATTGTTGCGGTTAAAACGTTCGAAGTTGATACTTGTCCAACACAGTCCGGCTCCGCCGACCCGGTCAACCCGTGGTCGGTGGGCCAAGTCGGAATCTGGTTGCGACTCAATGGTGTGGTAGGGCACCAAGTCTGTGTCATGGTGTGCCCTTCAACGGGTGCAAGTGTAACATAGAGCTCGACCGCTCACGTTTACCTTGAACAAATTAGAGTGCTTAAAGCAGGGTGCCCAAACGCCCTAGAATAATCTTGCATGGAATAATGGAATACGACCTTGGTCTAATCTTTCATTGGTTTGTACTCAGACCGGAGGTAATGATTAACAGAAGTAGTTGGGGACACTAGTATTACGGCGCGAGAGGTGAAATTCGTAGACCGTCGTAAGACTAACTAAAGCGAAGGCATTTGTCAAGGATGCTTTCTTTAATCAAGAACGAAAGTTAGAGGATCGAAGGCGATTAGATACCGCCCTAGTTCTAACCGTAAACGATGCCAACTAGCAATTGGGAGACGCTACAACCAGGTGCTCTCAGTAGCTTCCGGGAAACCAAAGTCAGGTTCCGGGGGAAGTATGGTTGCAAAGTTGAAACTTAAAGGAATTGACGGAAGGGCACCACAATGAAATGGAGCTTGCGGTTCAATTTGACTCAACACGGGAAAACTTACCAGGTCCGAACTTATGGAGGTGAGACAGATTAATAGCTCTTTCTCAAATTTAAGGGTAGTGGTGCATGGCCGTTCTTAGTTCGTGGATTGATTTGTCTGGTTAATTCCGATAACGAACGTGACTCACATATGCTAACTAGAACGCAGTCAGCGTTAATGCGTCGATGCCGATTGGAACGGGTTAGGACCTTTCGGTGGAGTATGACCTGACACCTTCGCTGTTCGTGTGCGCAAGTGCACTTACGGTACGCTGCTTAGCAGGACAATTTGTGTTTAGCAAAATGAGATCGAGCGATAACAGGTCCGTGATGCCCTTAGATGTTCTGGGCTACACGCGTGCTACAATGTGGGTAGCAGCGTGTCTCCTATTCCGAGAGGAACGGGAAATCACTCAAATACTCACTTAGTAGGGATTATGGATTGCAATGGTCCATATGAACTCGGAACTTCTAGTAAGTGCTGGTCATCAGCCAGCGTTGAATACGTCCCTGCCCTTTGTACACACCGCCCGTCGCTACTACCGATGGATTATTTAGTGAGGTCTTTGGAGATGATCGTTCGCTGGATCCTCGTGAACCGCGTCTGCTTTATCGAAGTTGACCGAACTTGATGATTTAGAGGAAGTAAAAGTCGTAACAAGGTTTCCGTAGGTGAACCTGCGGAAGGATCATTAGTGGCCAAGTGATCCTTCCAGAAGTCCGAACCTGCGGGTTGAGACTTCGGCACAAGTTGCCATATGATAATTGACGGAACACTATAGAAGTCCGAACCTGCGGGTTGAGACTTCGGCACAAGTTGCCATATGATAATTGACGAAACACTATAGAAGTCCGAACCTGCGGGTTGAGACTTCGGCACAAGTTGCCATATGATAATTGACGAAACACTATAGAAGTCCGAACCTGCGGGTTGAGACTTCGGCACAAGTTGCCATATGAACATTGACGAAACACTATGAAGTCCGAACCTGCGGGTTGAGACTTAGGCACAAGTTGCCTTATATATAACTTCGAACAAATACACAAGTCCGAACCTGCGGGTTGAGACTTAGGCACAAGTTGCCATATGATAGTTGACGAAACACGTTAGAAGTCCGAACCTGCGGGTTGAGACTTCGGCACAAGTTGCCATATGATAATTGACGAAACACTATAGAAGTCCGAACCTGCGGGTTGAGACTTCGGCACAAGTTGCCATATGATAATTGACGAAACACTATGAAGTCCGAACCTGCGGGTTGAGACTTAGGCACAAGTTGCCTTATATATAACTTCGAACAAATACACAAGTCCGAACCTGCGGGTTGAGACTTAGGCACAAGTTGCCTTATACATATATTGGCCAAATAAACAGAAGTCCGAACCTGCGGGTTGAGACTTAATGCGATCTAGATACCAAGTTGACATCCAATACCTGTTGAGCAAAACCAAAGATTCCCTGTTCTCGAATGAATACACTATATAACAGGGAATCATGAAGAAATCAAGCAAGCGTGAAACAAAGTCATCACTTGGGCATGCTCGATAGCCAACCACATGACATTAACCTAAGAGAGCATGCAAACCACATGATACCTATAAACGATTAACCCGCCCTAGTTCAATCGTTCGCCAAGTGATGACTTCAGTATGGCTAAGAGAAAAACTTTTAAATGGGAAAAACTCTAAGTCCGAACCTCCGGGTTGAGACTTTCCGCGTCCGGAGGTACGCGTACCGCCTACCCGAAAGATGGTGAATCAGGGGTGTCCGATCAGCAATGGTCGGATGCCCCGTCATAGTCCAACTATGACAACCAAAGTCAAGACCTCCGGGTTGAGACTTTCCGCGTCCGGAGGTACGCGTACCGCCTACCCGAAAGATGGTGTGCTTCTGGGGTATTCGATGAGTCGGATACCCCGTCGTAGTCCAACTATGACAATACAAAGTCAAGACCTCCGGGTTGAGACTTCCGCGTCGGAGGTGCGCGCACCGCCTACCCGAAAGATGGTGAATCAGGGGTGTTCGATCAGCAATGGTCGGATGCCCCGTCGTAGTCCAACTATGACAATCAAAGTCAAGACCTCCGGGTTGAGACTTCCGCGTCCGGAGGTACGCGTACCGCCTACCCGAAAGATGGTGAATCAGGGGTGTTCGATCAGCAATGGTCGGATGCCCCGTCGTAGTCCAACTATGACAATACAAAGTCAAGACCTCCGGGTTGAGACTTTTCGCGAGTACAAGCATAAAGGAACACGGACCAAGCCGTACCGAGAGAATCGGTACTAGAGCCCTCGTGGTTCTACATTGAGAGAGCCCTCGTGGTTCTCATTAGGGGCTTTATGCAAGTCGTACTCAATACTGTGGTGTGAAGTATAAAGTATAGAGTCCTCCACTGGTCCACGCTGCTCCGGCGGTCCTGGGTAAGATAGTTCATTCTAGCTTGCCCTATGTGGAAGAGGACTCAATACCCTACCTGTTGAGCTTGAAACAAAGTCATCACTTGGGCATGCTCATATTGCCATACAATATTCCATTATCTACTAATGAGCATGCAGCTATATGATATTAACCTGTAAACGATTACCCCGCCGTAGTTCAGCGCTTCAACCAAGTGATGACTTCAGTATGGCTAGTGTGTGAAGTATAAAGTATAGTCCTCCCCTGGTCCACACTGCTTCGGCGGTCCTGGGTAAGATAGTTAGTTCTAGCTTGCCCTATGGTGGAAGAGGACACCATACTTAATACTGTGGTGTAATGAACAAAGTATAGTCCTCCACTGGTCCACGCTGCTTTGCAGTCCTGGGTAAGATAGTTAATTCTAGCTTGCCCTATGTGGAAGAGGGCATACAAGACAAAGTATAGTTCTCCCCTGGTCCACGCTGCTTCGGCGGTCCTGGGTAAGATAGTTAATTCTAGCTTGCCCTATGTGGAAGAGAGCATACATGAACCAAGAACGAAGGTTATGATCGAGGAATGATTCGACAACTAACCGATGGTATGAAATGTGAAGAATTCAAGCAAGCACACAATCAAGTCATCACTTGGGCATGCTCGATAGCCAACCCTATGACATTAACCTAGTAGAGCATGCGAAAACCAATATATATGTAAACGATGCCCCTCCCTAGTTCAGCGCTTCAACCAAGTGATGACTTCAGAATGGCTAAATCAAATCGGTTCAAAACATACCATCGGTACCCTATTGAAACACACAAGTCGATATCAAACCTCTTAATTGTGTAGTCCTCCACTGGTCCACGCCGCTTCGGCGGTCCTGGGTAAGATAGTTCATTCTAGCTTGCCCTATGTGGAAGAGGGCACATTACTCAATACTGTGGTGTTATGAACAAAGTATAGTCCTCCACTGGTCCACGCTGCTTCGGCGGTCCTGGGTAAGATAGTTAATTCTAGCTTGCCCTATGTGGAAGAGGGCATACAAGACAAAGTATAGTTCTCCCCTGGTCCACGCTGCTTCGGCGGTCCTGGGTAAGATAGTTAATTCTAGCTTGCCCTATGTGGAAGAGAGCATACATGAACCAAGAACGAAGGTTATGATCGAGGAATGATTCGACAACTAACCGATGGTATGAAATGTGAAGAATTCAAGCAAGCACACAATCAAGTCATCACTTGGGCATGCTCGATAGCCAACCCTATGACATTAACCTAGTAGAGCATGCGAAAACCAATATATATGTAAACGATGCCCCTCCCTAGTTCAGCGCTTCAACCAAGTGATGACTTCAGAATGGCTAAATCAAATCGGTTCAAAACATACCATCGGTACCCTATTGAAACACACAAGTCGATATCAAACCTCTTAATTGTGTAGTCCTCCACTGGTCCACGCCGCTTCGGCGGTCCTGGGTAAGATAGTTCATTCTAGCTTGCCCTATGTGGAAGAGGGCACATTACTCAATACTGTGGTGTTATGAACAAAGTATAGTCCTCCCACTGGTCCACGCTGCTTCGGCGGTCCTGGGTAAGATAGTTAATTCTAGCTTGCCCTATGTGGAAGAGGGCATACAAGACAAAGTATAGTTCTCCCCCTGGTCCACGCTGCTTCGGCGGTCCTGGGTAAGATAGTTAATTCTAGCTTGCCCTATGTGGAAGAGAGCATACATGAACCAAGAACGAAGGTTATGATCGAGGAATGATTCGACAACTAACCGATGGTATGAAATGTGAAGAATTCAAGCAAGCACACAATCAAGTCATCACTTGGGCATGCTCGATAGCCAACCCTATGACATTAACCTAGTAGAGCATGCGAAACCCAATATATATGTAAACGATGCCTCCCTAGTTCAGCGCTTCAACCAAGTGATGACTTCAGAATGGCTAAATCAAATCGGTTCAAAACATACCATCGGTACCCTATTGAAACACACAAGTCGATATCAAACCTCATGATTGTGTAGTCCTCCACTGGTCCACGCCGCTTCGGCCGTCCTGGGTAAAATGGAACATTCCAGCTTGCCCTATGTGGAAGAGGGCACATTACTCAATACTGTGGTGTGAAGTATAAAGATCAGTTCTCCCCTGGTCCACGCTGCTTCGGCGGTCCTGGGTAAGATAGTTCATTCTAGCTTGCCCTATGTGGAAGAGGACACTTAATACTTCGTCTCTATCTAAGCGGCGGCTTGACTCCTCCCTACGGGGAACGGGTTTACGCGCACAGCGGCGGCTTACGCACTATGGCAGTCATGGATGCCTTACGTTTCTATGAAAAGTGTGTTCCTCCCCTGGTCCACGCTGCTTCGGCAGTCCTGGGTAAGATAGTTAGTTCTAGCTTGCCCTATGTGGAAGAGGACACGTAGGACTTACTGTGGTGTGAAGTATAAAGTTCAGTTCTCCCCTGGTCCACGCCGCTTCGGCCGTCCTGGGTAAAATGGATTCATCCAGCTTGCCCTATGTGGAATGAGGACACTTT
>NW_026525454.1:0-18955 GCF_943734705.1 Anopheles coustani | reverse complement strand
AGAAAAATCGGCTAAGTCCAGGATCCATATAATATGAAGAGAAAAATCGGCTAAGTCCCAGATTGGGTCTGTCAGAAATACACTTCCAAGTTACCACACAAGCAAGCAAGATGGCCTAGTGATGGATCCATATGATATGAAGAGAAAAATCGCCTAAGTCCAGGATCCATATAATATGAAGAGAAAAATCGGCTAAGTCCCAGATTGGGTCTGTCAGAAATACACTTCCAAGTTACCACACAAGCAAGCAAGATGGCCTAGTGATGGATCCATATGATATGAAGAGAAAAATCGGCTAAGTCCCAGATTGGGTCTGTCAGAAATACACTTCCAAGTTACCACACAAGCAAGCAAGATGGCCTAGTGATGGATCCATATGATATGAAGAGAAAAATCGGCTAAGTCCAGGATCCATATAATATGAAGAGAAAAATCGGCTAAGTCCCAGATTGGGTCTGTCAGAAATACACTTCCAAGTTACCACACAAGCAAGCAAGATGGCCTAGTGATGGATCCATATGATATGAAGAGAAAAATCGGCTAAGTCCAGGATCCATATAATATGAAGAGAAAAATCGGCTAAGTCCCAGATTGGGTCTGTCAGAAATACACTTCCAAGTTACCACACAAGCAAGCAAGATGGCCTAGTGATGGATCCATATGATATGAAGAGAAAAATCGGCTAAGTCCCAGATTGGGTCTGTCAGAAATACACTTCCAAGTTACCACACAAGCAAGCAAGATGGCCTAGTGATGGATCCATATGATATGAAGAGAAAAATCGGCTAAGTCCAGGATCCATATAATATGAAGAGAAAAATCGGCTAAGTCCCAGATTGGGTCTGTCAGAAATACACTTCCAAGTTACCACACAAGCAAGCAAGATGGCCTAGTGATGGATCCATATGATATGAAGAGAAAAATCGGCTAAGTCCAGGATCCATATAATATGAAGAGAAAAATCGGCTAAGTCCCAGATTGGGTCTGTCAGAAATACACTTCCAAGTTACCACACAAGCAAGCAAGATGGCCTAGTGATGGATCCATATGATATGAAGAGAAAAATCGGCTAAGTCCCAGATTGGGTCTGTCAGAAATACACTTCCAAGTTACCACACAAGCAAGCAAGATGGCCTAGTGATGGATCCATATGATATGAAGAGAAAAATCGGCTAAGTCCAGGATCCATATAATATGAAGAGAAAAATCGGCTAAGTCCCAGATTGGGTCTGTCAGAAATACACTTCCAAGTTACCACACAAGCAAGCAAGATGGCCTAGTGATGGATCCATATGATATGAAGAGAAAAATCGGCTAAGTCCCAGATTGGGTCTGTCAGACATACACTATCAAGTTACCACACAAGCAAGCAAGATGGCCTAGTGATGGATCCATATGATATGAAGAGAAAAATCGGCTAAGTCCCAGATTGGGTCTGTCAGAAATACACTTCCAAGTTACCACATGAGCAAGCAAGATGGCCTAGTGATGGATCCATATAATATGCAGAGAAAAATCGGCTAAGTCCCAGATTGGGTCTGTCAGAAATACACTTCCAAGTTACCACATGAGCAAGCAAGTTACCACATGAAGAGAAAGCCGGCAAAGTCTGGGAATGTTACCACATGAACTGGAAAATGGGCAAAAACCTACCTTCACAGGGAACGTGAATAAGTAAGGCTGTAGACATCGGATCGACAAGCCAAAGACTGATATGGAAAGGAAATGAGTAGTACTAGCTTTCCTGAGAGTTGCAGAGCTTAGACTGCATATGAACGAAAGTTATTAAGCGTCAAAGTCAGAGAAGTTACCCAAAGGAACACAAGTTCCAACTTAGAGCATGTATACCGCCTAGACGGTAAGAGGTACGGCCAGGCTGAGGAATAAGGAAATGTTGGCCAACATGTTCCCTAACTATCCCCCGAAGACCGCAAAGCAATCCAACATCAACCAAGAAAGTTATAGCCCGATCAAGGAAACACCTACTTTGCACCGATATTGCACCAAATACATGTACCAAGCACCTTCGGTTGCATACCTGCAGGGGTTTACCATAGTAGGCCATGGAAGACCGATATACCGAACATAATCACTTTCTATCTCCTCGGGTGTTTGAGATAGCGCTTTGCGGTACAAGAACGAAAGTTAGACTTTATCTTGGTGCATCTTTTTGCCCAAGATCACAAGACCCTATCTACCAAGGCAAGAAAGTTGTGTGGGGACAAAATGTCCAAAAGTGCCCAAAGTGGCACACTTGAACCATATATTCGAGAAAAACACAAGTGTGGGCCCGAGCTAGCAAGTTGAAATGTTCTGACCGTCAGTAGCCCTAGTTGAGGTGCACTTATCATTATATGAGGCCAACGTGCCAGCTAGTCTCTAAAGGGGCGATATGGGTGTTCCAAGGTTTGTACCCAATTGAGGAAAAAACAGGGTAAGGTACGGTGTACCGCGAATAACTCGGGCTATAGATGTCCGATCGATGAGTTTGGCATATGTATGGAAAGGTCTCGACGAGACCTAACTACCCTGAAAGTATGAAGGCAAAGACTTGAATGACCGGGAAGTAATTAAGTGCACAAGTGGTAAAGTTGCACCAAAGTCCATGTTACCCGAAGTGGTACATGAACACCCAATATTCGACCAAAACACAAGTTTAGAGACGAGCTAGCGAGCTACATTGTTCAGACCGTCAGTAGCCCGCATCAAGACACGCATTTCATTATATTGAGCCTAGCCGCTAGCTCGACTCGAAGTCGGTCATATGGTTGGTTGATGGTTTGGACCGACCACGTGGTGTACCAAGGTGATGTACCTTTCATGAATTAAAACTCTGGCTGTATGGCACTGAGCGACAAGCTAAGGTGTGATTTGGAATAGTCTTGAGTGGGACTATTTAGGAAAAATGCGAACAAAAAATCACAAAGTCCTTGGGCGAAGCTATTAGCGAAACATAGAGCAAATTGGTACCAAAAACTATGGAAATGGGACTTGAGTCAAAAATAACCGCAAGTTGGAGAAGAGATAGCAAGCTTGCGTAGAACAACTATATTTGGTGCATGGTATCACCAACAAAAAAGTATATGGGGCCAAGGTGCTGGCTGGCCTCCAAAGTGGAGATATGGGCGATCCAAAGTTTGTACCCAAGTACGAACAAGTATGGAAAAAACAGGGTAAGGTACCAAGTACCATTAATAACTTCGGCTGTAGATGGCCGAGCGAGGCAAACGGCTCACCGTTGGAAAGGTCTTGGGGAGACCTATCTACCCTGAAAGTTTCATGAGGCTGAGTTGAAAGACCACGGAGATATTAGGTGATGATGGTCCAATTCGGGGACCAAGTCGCAGGAAATGGCGCTTGACCAAAATCACCCTTGGAAGGTGAATACCGGCTTACCGGTAAGAGATAGCGACTTGGCGTAGAATATTCATAAGTTGGGCGTGTAGAGACGCAACTTTTATTATATGGGGCCAACCCGGTCAGGGTGCTCCAAGTCGGTCGTTTGGTTGGTTTATGGTTTGGGCCGACCACGTGGTGTGCCAAGTTGAGGTACCTTTCATGAATTATAACTTAGTCAGTTTGCCACCGAGCGACAAGCTGCGGTGTGTTTTGGAATGGTCTTGAGTGGGACTATCAAGGAAAAATACCAATCGAAAATCAGCTTGTCCATGGCCGAAGCTATTAGTGAAACATATAGCAAAATGGGTCCAAAAACGAATGAAATGGGAATTGGACCAAGAATAACGGCAAGTTGGAGAAGAGATAGCAAGTTGGCGTAGAACAATTATAAACTGTGCATGGTATGACCAACAAAAAAGTATATATGACCCAGGCGGTAGCTGGCCTCCAAAGTGGAGATATGGGTGATTCATGGTTTGCACCCAAGTGCGAACAAGTATGGTGAAAACAGGGTAAGGTACCAAGTACCATGAATAACTTCGGCTGTCGATGGCCGAGCGAGGCAAAGCGCATATCGTTGGAAAGGTCTTGGGGAGACCTATCTACCCTGAAAGTTTCATGAGGCTGAGTTGAAAGACCACGGAGATATTAGGTGATGATGGTCCAATTCGGGGACCAAGTCGCAGGAAATGGCACTTGACCAAAACCACCCTTGAAAGGTGATTACCGGCTGACCGGTAAGAGATAGCGACTTGGCGTAGAATATTCATACGTTGGGCGGGTCGATACGCAACTTTCCTTATATGGAAGCAACCCGGTCAGGGTGCTCCAAGTCGGTCGTTTGGTCGGTTTATGGTTTGGGCCGACCACGTGGTGTACCAGGTTGAGGTACCTTTCATGAATTATAACTCGGTCAGTTTACCACCGAGCGACAAGTTGCGGTGTGTTTTGGAATGGTCCTGAGTGGAACTATTAGGGAAAAATACGAACAGAAAATCAGCGTGTTGGTGGGCGAAGCTATTAGTGAAACATAGAGCAACAAGGGTCCAAAAACGAATGAAATGGGACTTGAACCAAGAATAACGGCAAGTTGGAGACGAGGTAGCAAGTTGGCGTAGAATATTTATAAACTGTGCATTATATGGCTAACAAAAAAGTATATGGGGACAAGGCGGTAGCTGGCCCCCAAAGTGGAGATATGGGTGATTCATGTTTTGCACCCAAGTACGAACAAGTATGGTGAAAACAGGGTAAGGTACCAAGTACCATGAATAACTTCGGCTGTAGATGGCCTAGCGAGGCAAAGCGCATATCGTTAGAAAGGTCTTGGGGAGACCTATCTACCCTGAAAGTTTAATGAGGCTGAGTTGAAAGACCACGGAGATATTAGGTGATGATGGTCCCATTCGGGGACCAAGTCGCAGGAAATGGCACTTGACCAAAACCACCCTTGAAAGGTGAATACCGGCTGACCGGTAAGAGATAGCGACTTGACGTAGAATATTCATACGTTGGGCGGGTATAGACGCAAATTTCATTATATGGGAGCAACCCGGTCAGGGTGCTCCAAGTCGGTCGTTTGGTCGGTTTATGTTTTGGGCCGACCATGTGCTGTAGCAGGTAGAGGTACCTTTCATGAATTATAACTCGGTCAGTTTGCCACCGAGCGACAAGTTGCGGTGTGATTTTGAATGGTATTGAAAGGAACTATTACGGAAAAATACGAATAGAAAATCAGCATGTTGGTGGGCGAAGCTATTAGTGAAACATAGAGCAACAAGGGTCCAAAAACGAATGAAATGAGACTTGGACCAAGAATAACGGCAAGTTGGAGACGAGTTAGCAAGTTGGCGTAGAATATTTATAAACTCTGCATAATATGACCAACAAAAAAGTATGTGGGGACAAGGCGGTAGCTGGCCCCCAAAGTGGAGATATGGGTGATTCATGTTTTGCACCCAAGTACGAACAAGTATGGTGAATACAGGGTAAGGTACCAAGTACCATGAATAACTTCGGCTGTAGATGGCCTAGCGAGACAATTGGCATATCGTTGGAAAGGTCTCGGGGAGACCTATCTACCCTGAAAGTTTCATGAGGCTGAGTTGAAAGACCACGGAGATATTAGGTGATGATGGTCCAATTCGGGGACCAAGTCGCAGGAAATGGCACTTGACCAAAATCACCCTTGAAAGGAGAATACCGGCTGACCGGTAAGAGATAGCGACTTGGCGTAGAATATTCATACGTTTGGCAGGTAAGGACGCAACTTTCTTTATATGGAAGCAACCCGGTCAGGGTGCTCCAAGTCGGTCGTTTGGTCGGTTTATGTTTTGGGCCGACCATGTGCTGTAACAGGTTGAGGTACCTTTCATGAATTATAACTCGGTCAGTTTTTCACCGAGCGACAAGTTACGCTGTGATTTGGAATTCTCTTGAGTAAAACTATTACGGAAAAATACGAACAGAAAATCAGCATGTTGGTGGGCGAAGCTATTAGTGAAACATAGAGCAACAAGGGTCCAAAAACGAATGAAATGGGACTTGAACCAAGAATAACGGCAAGTTGGAGACGAGGTAGCAAGTTGGCGTAGAATATTTATAAACTGTGCATTATATGACCAACCAAAAAGTATATGAGGCCAAGGTGCTGGCTGGCCTCCAAAGTGGAGATATGGGCGATCCAAAGTTTGTACCCAAGTACGAACAAGTATGGAAAAAACAGGGTAAGGTACCAAGTACCATTAATAACTTCGGCTGTAGATGGCCGAGCAAGACAAACGGCATACCGTTGGAAAGGTCTTGGGGAGACCTATCTACCCTGCAAGTTTCATGAGGCTGAGTTGAAAGACCACGGAGATATTAGGTGATGATGGTCCAATTCGGGGACCAAGTCGCAGGAAATGGCACTTGACCAAAATCACCCTTGAAAGATGAATACCGGCTGACCGGTAAGAGATAGCGACTTGTCGTAGAATATTTATATGTTGGACGTTGGAAGACGCAACTTTCATTATATGGGAGCAACCCGGTCAGGGTGCTCCAAGTCGGTCGTTTGGTCGGTTTATGATTTGGGCCGACCATGTGCTGTACCAGGTAGAGGTACCTTTCATGAATTATAACTCGGTCAGTTTGCCACCGAGCGACGAGTTGCGGGGTGTTCTGGAATGGTTTTGAGTGGAACTATCAAGGAAAAATAAAAATAGAAAATCAGCTTGTCCATGGCCGAAGCTATTAGTGAATCATATAGCAAAATGGGTCCAAAAACGAACGAAATGGGACTTGGACCAAGAATAACGGCAAGTTGGAGAAGAGATAGCAAGTTGGCGTAGAACAATTATAAACTGTGCATGGTATGACCAACAAAAAAGTATATATGACCCAGGCGGTAGCTGGCCTCCAAAGTGGAGATATGGGTGATTCATGGTTTGCACCCAAGTATGGCAAAAACTGGTAGAGGTACCTTTCATGAATTATAACTCAGGCTGTATGGCACTTAGCGGGACGCTTGACTCTGGTATGGAATAGTCCTGAGTGGGACTATCAAGGAAAAATACGAACAAAAAATAACCATGTCCACGGACGAAGGTATTAGCGAAACTTAGAGCGAAATTGCGACCAAGTCGCTGGAAATGGCCCTTGAACCAAGTATACCGTCAAGGCGGTACGAGATAGCGAGTTGACGTAGAACATTTATAAGTTTGCCTTTACGAGACAAAAGTTTAGTTATATGGGGCCAACCCGCCCAGGGTTGTCCAAGTCGGTCATATGGCTGATCGAAATTTTCGACCAAGTACTGAGAAAACAGGGTAAGGTACCGTGTACCTCGAATAACTTTGGCTGTAGATGTCCGAGCGAGGCAAACGGCATAGCGTTGGAAAGGTCTTGAGGTGTTCTAGGCACCCTGAAAGTTTGAAAAGGCTATCTGGAAAACTCGTGGAGATATTAGAGAAACATTGGGCCCAAAAGATACCAAGTCGCAGGAAATGGGCCCTCCAAGAACACCCTAAAATCCCAATTACGGCTAAGTTGCAGGCCAGCTAGCGAAGTGAAATGTTCTAGGCATAACTAGAACACGTTAATGCGCAACTTTTTGAATCAGAACTTTTTTCGATATCTGGCCCCCAAAGGGGGGATATGGGCGATCAAAGGATTTTTCCAAGTTTCGGTACTTTTTACGGTATCGCTCATAGCTCCGGCTGTATGCAAGCAAATGACAATCTAAGACATGATTTGGAAAGGTATTGAGCAGTACTAACTTACGTTAGAACACAGCGAAGCGCTATCGGTTCATGGCAAGGCCGATATAAGCAGTCAAAGATGAAAAATGTTGACAAAATGAACAAAAATTACCTTGGTACGCGAATAGCGGCCAGGGATGAAGAGGTACGAAGGTGGTGTAGAAGAATTATAATTAGGGCTTGGTACGCTCTAAAAGTTTGCCGAAGACCGCAAAGCGCTCAGACCCATAGAAAGTGGCCATTTGGGCCGAACAGTGCGTGCAAAGAGGTGAAAATGCAAAAATTGCACTTTGGGGGGCGATTTGCGGGGGGAAGGAGGGGTCGGAGGGCAAAATGTCCCTTGACCAAAAAGTCTTATCTCGTCGAGATCTACAACATTGCCGAAGACCGCAAAGCGCTAGCTCGCAATCGAAAAATCGAGAATTTGAAAATTTTCTAAGTCTTGGGCTCCCTAAGGAAAAGTTTCAAAAATCACGTTTGTCCCCAATTTTGAAGGGGAAGGAGTCGGTTCCGGGGCATGGTGTCTTCGGCAAAAAGTCTTATCTTTTTGCGTACTTTCGACTAGTTCAATAAAAATTTTTGACCCAAAATTTGTTCGGCGGACCCCTAGGTCGAAAAACCCGAAAAAAGTCGAAAAAAGTCGAAAATGTCGAAAAATGAGAAAACCTCATATTCGGACTCTACACGAGCCCCAGATATTGAAAAGTGAAATCCGCGGTCGATTTGGAACAAAAAATTGACCTAGGCAAAGTTGTATGGAGGTAGGGACCCCTGAGAAAAAAGTTTGGTCCCGAGGCTCCTTGGACCACCAAGTCCCTAGGTCGGACCAAAATCGGAAAAAATCCGACCAAAGTCGAAAGTGTCGAAAATTTTAAAAAACCCCTTTTGGGGCCCTATGGCCTCCCTAGATAATGAAAAGTGAGGTCCGCGGCCGATCCGGAAGAAAAACTTGACCTAGGCAAACTTGTATGACGGTGGGGACCCAAAAAAATTTCGATGAGTGTAGTTTAGACAGGCCGGAAAATGTATCGGTGGTCCGTATCAAGGGACGTCTTTTAGTTCCATGGGGTGGTGGTCGTCGAACAAAGTCGCCTAGGTCGACCACCAGAAAGACCAGTCGTGTTGTAATGGATGTTTTGACCACTTTACTAGGGAAACCTAGTAGGTCGAAGCAAATTTGGGGTTCGAGATGAGTTGGTGAAAGTTGGTCCAACCTAGGTGTGCTTGGTGGAGGTTGACCATGAAAGTAGAGCATGATGGGACTGACCATAACTTTGGTTCTAGATGTCGGATCGGTACACTTGAGGCAGTTTTGGAAAGGTGAAGGCCTGCTCTAGCTATGTTTCCTACCAAGCTAAGCGCCTACTAGTGACCCGGAGGAGGTATTAAGGGTCAAAGGCAAAAAGGGGTACCCTAAAGTGCATGTGACCAAGAAAATGGGAAAAACGGTATCGCCTATAGCTCAGGCTGTATGGCTCGGATCGGAAAGCTTGGATATGCGTTGGAAAGGTCTTGACGAGCGCTAGCTATGTGTCCTACCAAGCGAAGCGCTAGGTGTTGAGCAAGTCGGTCATATTAGAGGGCAAAGGTGAAAAATGGTGGTTTAGAGGCGAAAATTCACCTTATGATCGAAAATAGCGGGCGAACGATAAGAGCTACGAACACGGCGTAGAACAATCATAAGTACGTTACCACAAGACCTAACTTTGGCCAATATAGAGCGAGAAGATCGGAGGTACCCATCAGGGTGATATGGCTGGTTCAAAGTTGGACCAAAACGAGACTTGAGAAATGGGTTGAAACACGGTATCGCGAATAACTCAGGCTGTATGGAACGGATCGACAAGCTAAGATCAGTGTTGGAAAGGTCGAACCGAGCGCTAACTATAATCCCAAACAACCGAAGCGCTAAGTGTTGAGCAAAACTGAGTTATTAAGCGACAAAGTGGAAAAATAATACCAAAATTTCCAAAAATCACACAAGACCAAGAATACCGAGCAGGCGGTAAGAGATAGCGGGTTGACGTAGAATACTTATAAGTTTGCCTCTACGAGACCTAAAAGTCGTCCATAGACAGCGAGAAGATCGGACCACTCTGGAAGGGTGATACGAGTGGTCAAAAATTGGCAAAAATGAAACATGGCTAAAATGGATTTGACTTGTGCACCGTATAGCTCCGGCTGTATGGCATGGATTGTTAAGCTAGGATATGTTTTGAAAAGGTAACACCCAGCGCTAGATACGACTAGAAGAAAGCAAAGCGCTAACTAGCATGATTTGGAAGTTATTAAGTGTCAAAGTCGAAAAATGTTACCAAAATTGAAACTCGAGTACATTGGGCCAAAAAGTACAAGTTGTGAAATTTGGACTTACGAGTAAAATACCGAGCAGGCGGTAAGAGATAGAGACTTGGTGTAGAACAATTATATGTTGGGCATGTTATAACCTATATTTGGCCCGAACATAGTGACGAGATCGGTGGTACCCAAAAGGGTGGTACAGGTGTTAGATGGTTTTCCCAGAGCATAAGCTCCACATGATATGGAAAACGGGAAACATCATAACTTCGGCTGTATGGCATGGAATGGAACGAACAAGGTATCGATGGAAAGAGAAAAGGTAGCGCTTACTATAATTCCTACCAAGCAAAGCGCTAGCATGTGACCGTTCGGGTGTTATTGTGAGTCAAAGTCAGAAATTGTTACCACGAGAGGCGAAAATCCGACTAAGTCCATGAATACCGGGCTGGCGGTAAGAGATACGGCTTGGCCGTAGAACATTTATAAGTTGGCCAATACAAGACCTAAGTTTCGTCCATAGACGACAAGAAGATCGAAGATACGTGAAGGTGAGATATGGGCGTCCCAAAGTGGGCCTTTGAAAAAGTGACAAACTTCACTTATAACAGCATACACCAAATATCTCTGGCTCTATGGCACCGAATAAGAAGTTGAGGTCAGCGATAGAAAGGTGATAGTCAGCGCTAAATATCATACGAACAGAGTGAAGCGCTAAAGGGAAAGGATCTTGGTGATATAAGGTGACAAAGTCGAGAAAAGTTGCCTCAAAATCATGAAAAATGTGAAAAAATGGCTAAGTCCCGGGTGCCTTAAGGGCAGGTTGATCGAATGTACCGAGCTGGCGGTACGAGATAGAGACTTGGTGTAGAACAATTATATGTTTGGCATGGCAAGACCTACATTTGGTCAATACAAAGTGAGAAGATCAAAGAAACCCGTAAGGGTGATATTGGTGTCCAAAGGTAAAAAGCACTAAGTCTTGGGAAACTTATATGAAGAAAAAGGACCCTGATGGGTCATATAGGATGGATCGAAAAATCGGCTAAGTCCCAAAATGGGGATGTCAGAACTACACTCAAATGTTACCACACCAAGCAAGGCAAACTTATATGAAGCAAAGGACCCTGATGGGTCATATGGTATTGGTCGAAAAATCGGCTAAGTCCCAAAATGGGGATGTCAGAACTACACTCATGTGTTACCACACCAAGCAAGGCAAACTTATATGAAGCAAAGGACCCTGATGGGTCATATGGTATTTTACGAAAAATCGGCTAAGTCCCAAAATGGTGATGTCAGAACTACACTAAAATGTTACCACACCAAGCAAGGCAAACTTATATGAAGGCAAGGACCCTGATGGGTCATATGGTATTTTACGAAAAATCGGCTAAGTCCCAAAATGGTGATGTCAGAACTACACTAAAATGTTACCACACCAAGCAAGGCAAACTTATATGAAGGCAAGGACCCTGATGGGTCATATGGTATGGATCGAAAAATCGGCTAAGTCCCAAAATGGGGATGTCTGAACTACACTCAAATGTTACCACATCAAGCAAGGCAAACTTATATGAAGGAAAGGACCCTGATGGGTCATATGGTATTTTACGAAAAATCGGCTAAGTCCCAAAATGGGGATGTCAGAACTACACTCATGTGTTACCACACCAAGCAAGGCAAACTTATATGAAGGCAAGGACCCTGATGGGTCATATGGTATTTTACGAAAAATCGGCTAAGTCCCAAAATGATGATGTCAGAACTACACTCAAATGTTACCACACCAAGCAAGGCAAACTTATATGAAGCAAAGGACCCTGATGGGTCATATGGTATTGATCGAAAAATCGGCTAAGTCCCAAAATGGGGATGTCAGAACTACACTCAAATGTTACCACACCAAGCAAGGCAAACTTATATGAAGCAAAGGACCCATATGGGTCATATGGTATTTTACGAAAAATCGGCTAAGTCCCAAAATGATGATGTCAGAACTACACTCAAATGTTACCATACCAAGCAAGGCAAACTTATATGAAGGAAAGGACCCATATGGGTCATATGGTATTTTACGAAAAATCGGCTAAGTCCCAAAATGAGGATGTCAGAACTACACTAAAAAGTTACCACACCAAGCAAGGCAAAGTACCTAGGTGAACCCTAGGAAGAAACACGGACCAAGTCAGATGGCCTAAGTCAAGAGTGCAAGTGACCTAGGCAAAGTTGTATGACGGTGAGGACCCTGAAAAATCTGGTTAGTGTAGTTTAGACAGGGGAGGTTTTTGGGTCGGCTGAACCTCCTTATTTTGGGTTTTGACCTCCTCAAGAAGCTACACCTAGGCAAACTGCCTAGGGTGAAAGTGCGAAGACCAATCGAATAGTAAGACAAGTTTTGACCGATCGCCCTAGGCAAGCTTGTATGAAGAAAGGGACCCTATGGGTCATATGGAAATACATGAAAAATCGGCTAAGTCCCAAAATTGGGATGTCTGAACTACACTAAAAAGTTACCACATCAAGCAAGGCAAAGTACCTAGGTGAACCCTAGCAAGAAACACGGACCAAGTCAGATGGCCTAAGTCAAGAGAACAAGTGACCTAGGCAAAGTTGTATGACGGTGAGGGCCCTGAAAAATCTGGTTAGTGTAGTTTAGACAGGGGAGGTTTTTGGGTCGGCTGAACCTCCTTATTTTGGGTTTTGACCTCCTCAAGAAGCTACACCTAGGCAAACTGCCTAGGGTGAAAGTGCGAAGACCAATCGAATAGTAAGACAAGTTTTGACCGAACGCCCTAGGCAAGCTTGTATGAAGAAAGGGACCCTATGGGTCATATGGAAATACATGAAAAATCGGCTAAGTCCCAAAATTGGGATGTCTGAACTACACTAAAAAGTTACCACAGCAAGCAAGGCAAAGTACCTAGGTGAACCCTAGGAAGAAACACGGACCAAGTCAGATGGCCTAAGTCAAGAGTACAAGTGACCTAGGCAAAGTTGTATGGCGCTGAGGACCCTGAAAAATCGGGTTAGTGTAGTTCAGACAGGGGAGGTTTCTGGGTCGGCTGAACCTCCTTATTTCGGGTTTTGGCCTCCTCAAGAAGACAGACCTAGGCAAACTGCCTAGGGTGAAAGTGCGAAGACCAATCGAATAGTAAGACAAGTTTTGACCGATCGCCCTAGGCAAGCTTGTATGAAGAAAGGGACCCTATGGGTCATATGGAAATACATGAAAAATCGGCTAAGTCCCAAAATTGGGATGTCTGAACTACACTAAAAAGTTACCACATCAAGCAAGGCAAAGTACCTAGGTGAACCCTAGCAAGAAACACGGACCAAGTCAGATGGCCTAAGTCAAGAGAACAAGTGACCTAGGCAAAGTTGTATGACGGTGAGGGCCCTGAAAAATCTGGTTAGTGTAGTTTAGACAGGGGAGGTTTTTGGGTCGGCTGAACCTCCTTATTTTGGGTTTTGACCTCCTCAAGAAGCTACACCTAGGCAAACTGCCTAGGGTGAAAGTGCGAAGACCAATCGAATAGTAAGACAAGTTTTGACCGATCGCCCTAGGCAAGCTTGTATGAAGAAAGGGACCCTATGGGTCATATGGAAATACATGAAAAATCGGCTAAGTCCCAAAATTGGGATGTCTGAACTACACTAAAAAGTTACCACATCAAGCAAGGCAAAGTACCTAGGTGAACCCTAGGAAGAAACACGGACCAAGTCAGATGGCCTTAGTCAAGAGTACAAGTGACCTAGGCAAAGTTGTATGGCGCTAAGGACCATGAAAAATCGGGTTAGTGTAGTTAAGACAGGGGAGGTTTCAGGGTCGGCTGGACCTCCTTATTTCGGGTTTTGGCCTCCTCAAGAAGACAGACCTAGGCGAACTGCCTAGGGTGAAAGTGCGAAGACCAATCGAATAGTAAGACAAGTTTTGACCGATCGCCCTAGGCAAGCTTGTATGAAGAAAGGGACCCTATGGGTCATATGGAAATACATGAAAAATCGGCTAAGTCCCAAAATTAGGATGTCTGAACTACACTAAAAAGTTACCACATCAAGCAAGGCAAAGTACCTAGGTGAACCCTAGGAAGAAACACGGACCAAGTCGGATGGCCTAAGTCAAGAGTACAGGTGACCTAGGCAAAGTTGTATGGCGCTGAGGACCCTGAAAAATCGGGTTAGTGTAGTTCAGACAGGGGAGGTTTCAGGGTCGGCCGAACCTCCTTATTTCGGGTTTTGGCCTCCTCAAGAAGACAGACCTAGGCGAACTGCCTAGGGTGAAAGTGCGAAGACCAATCGAATAGTAAGACAAGTTTTGACCGATCGCCCTAGGCAAGCTTGTATGAAGAAAGGGACCCTATGGGTCATATGGAAATATACGAAAAATCGGCTAAGTCCCAAAATTGGGATGTCAGAACTACACTATAAAGTAACCACATTAGCAAGGCAGACTTGTATGAAGAACGGGACCCTGGTGAAAGTAGCAAATATCCCAAACCGAACATGAATATTATACACACAAGAGTACGAACATAAAGGAACACGGACCAAGCGTACCGAGAGAATCGGTACTATAGAACCCTCGTGGTTCTACACAAAGACTTTATGTTAGGGGTTCAAGCCCCATAGTACTCAAACGGTGACAGTAGCAAATATCCCAAAACGAACGTGAATCTTATTCACAAGAGTACGAACATAAAGGAACACGGACCAAGCGTACCGAGAGAATCGGTACTATAGAGCCCTCGTGGTTCTACACAAAGACTTTATGTTCGGGGTTCACACCCCAAATCGAACGTGGAATTTACTTTCTGATGGTCATGCGGTCGTCCAAAGGGGTCTAGTATCCTGGGATGACAAGCATCACGGGCACAGCTCGTATCAAAACAGTCGAAGAGGCCCGCGAAAGCTTGCTTTCCATGGCTATGCGATGCACAAATTGAGTTTACTCACCGTAGTATAAAACGAACGAACCGAACCTATCCGAGTAGGGATAATGGGCGCAGTAACATACTTCTGTGACCCAGCGAGAGTTGAACGAGGTGACATGAACTGTCAGTGGCTTATATCAGATGGGATACATACATGAGATTGCTTTCAAATCTACACTCGAAAACCTAACCAAGTAAAAGCGAACGTGGGGAGGATTCGAAACTGGTAACGAAATCTTAAGCTGGAAAGAGTCATCACTATGGATACATATTATGCGAAACCAATCAAGTGCTCATTACTGATCCAAAACCGAAGAGCACTAGTGAACACCTTAATCTCACCCTAGTTCACATCCAAGTGATCGACCACGTGTGTGAAGCAAAGACCAATCGAATTCCTCAATGGACCGAACACTATGAACAAATGGCCAAAAACGTTATAACTATCCAAACATACTACTATCTAGCGAAAGTCATCACGATGGAACCATACCATGATCTTTAACCTATAGCGCTCACCATATTCCTACCCAGAGTGCAAGTGAACAGATTGCCCACCCTTACCCAGTTCACAACCACGTGATCGACTAACATACCGAGGTTACCACAAGTCAAAGTTATACGTTTACAAGCGCAAGACCAATCGAAAACCCCGAAAGCAATCTCGACCCAAAATGTATTATCCGTGAGTGTAGTCGAGTCTCGTACTCGTCATCTGTAATCGTCGGATAGAATATCCAGTACACGGTTGTCTTTCCAAATGAAATCTACATACAGAACTCGCTCTTGGCAAATGGGTGGCATTGGCGCAATCAGGAGCGAGTTCCCGTCCGGGTGCCAAGTGATTGGCAAATGTCTGGGGGAAAGCAACCATATGTTGATTTGTCTGTTAGTGTACTGGGTGTTTGAGGTATGTAGTATCCACGCTTGGTTGGGTGTGTCAGAGGACCGTGAATGCGTTCGCAACCCCAATTGGGGTACATCGGGAATGATTTTGTGGAACCGATGTGCCCGGCACACACTAAGTTTTGTTGCAAGTTAATAGTGTGCCATGTCCGGGGGGGTTGTGATTAAACTCTGGTGAATTGCGTACTGTGGTGATTGGGGTATGAAAGCCCCGCAGTTGCAATGATCGGACGCGCCTAGCGTGTCCTTTAGTTGATGGTAGGGAAATGAAGGCCCTTGTCAGCTCACCTAAGTATTCATGGAAGTTTGGCATAAGGTCGCTGTGGTAGGGGTATGAAGGCCCCGTCAGCGCATGCACAATCGGGCGCACGAGCGCTTAGCGGAGTCGAATGCCGCTCAAGTGCCTGTCCGGTGCATCGGGTGTGTGTGATACGAGGGCAATGAGGTTCGCACGGGGGCTCGCCTCCCGTGTGCTACCGGACTTGACAACATATAGAACGTGGTGTTTGCTCCTCCGGGTGCAATGGGACAATGAACATTCGAACGCAAAGTCGGAATTCTGGTTGATCCTACCAGTAATATACGCTCGTCTCAAAGGTTAAGCCATGCATGTCTAAGTACAAACAGATTTAATGTGAAACCGCATAAGGCTCAGTATAACAGCTATAATTTACGAGATCATCAACCTAGTTACTTGGATAACTGTGGAAAATCTAGAGCTAATACATGCAACATGCCAGGACCCTCGCGGGAACTGGTGCACTTATTAGTCAAACCAATCGCGGGTTCTCCGTGTCATTGAGTTGAAGTCTGGATAATGATGCTGATCGTATGGTCTCGCACCGACGACAGATCTCGCAAATATCTGCCCTATCAACTATGGATGGTAGTATAGAGGACTACCATGGTTGCAACGGGTAACGGGGAATCAGGGTTCGATTCCGGAGAGGGAGCCTGAGAAATGGCTACCACATCCAAGGAAGAGCAGCAGGCGCGTAAATTCCCCCAATCCCGGGACGGGGAGGTAGTGACGAGAAATAACAATATGAAACTCTTTAATGATGTTTCATAATTGGAATGAGTAGAGCATAAAATCCTTCTACGAGGATCAAGTGGAGGGCAAGTCTGGTGCCAGCAGCCGCGGTAATTCCAGCTCCACTAGCGTATATTAAAATTGTTGCGGTTAAAACGTTCGAAGTTGATACTTGTCCAACACAGTCCGGCTCCGCCGACCCGGTCAACCCGTGGTCGGTGGGCCAAGTCGGAATCTGGTTGCGACTCAATGGTGTGGTAGGGCACCAAGTCTGTGTCATGGTGTGCCCTTCAACGGTGCAAGTGTAACATAGAGCTCGACCGCTCACGTTTACCTTGAACAAATTAGAGTGCTTAAAGCAGGGTGCCCAAACGCCCTAGAATAATCTTGCATGAATAATGGATACGACCTTGGTCTAATCTTTCATTGGTTTGTACTCAGACCGGAGGTAATGATTAACAGAAGTAGTTTGGGGACACTAGTATTACGGCGCGAGAGGTGAAATTCGTAGACCGTCGTAAGACTAACTAAAGCGAAGGCATTTGTCAAGGATGCTTTCTTAATCAAGAACGAAAGTTAGAGGATCGAAGGCGATTAGATACCGCCCTAGTTCTAACCGTAAACGATGCCAACTAGCAATTGGGAGACGCTACAACCAGGTGCTCTCAGTAGCTTCCGGGAAACCAAAGTCAGGTTCCGGGGGAAGTATGGTTGCAAAGTTGAAACTTAAAGGGAATTGACGGAAGGGCACCACAATGAAATGGAGCTTGCGGTTCAATTTGACTCAACACGGGAAAACTTACCAGGTCCGAACTTATGGAGGTGAGACAGATTAATAGCTCTTTCTCAATTTAAGGGTAGTGGTGCATGGCCGTTCTTAGTTCGTGGATTGATTTGTCTGGTTAATTCCGATAACGAACGTGACTCACATATGCTAACTAGAACGCAGTCAGCGTTAATGCGTCGATGCCGATTGGAACGGGTTAGGACCTTTCGGTGGAGTATGACCTGACACCTTCGCTGTTCGTGTGGCGCAAGTGCACTACGGTACGCTGCTTAGCAGGACAATTTGTGTTTAGCAAAATGAGATCGAGCGATAACAGGTCCGTGATGCCCTTAGATGTTCTGGGCTACACGCGTGCTACAATGTGGGTAGCAGCGTGTCTCCTATTCCGAGAGGAACGGGAAATCACTCAAATACTCACTTAGTAGGGATTATGGATTGCAATGGTCCATATGAACTCGGAACTTCTAGTAAGTGCTGGTCATCAGCCAGCGTTGAATACGTCCCTGCCCTTTGTACACACCGCCCGTCGCTACTACCGATGGATTATTTAGTGAGGTCTTTGGAGATGATCGTTCGCTGGATCCTCGTGAACCGCGTCTGCTTTATCGAAGTTGACCGAACTTGATGATTTAGAGGAAGTAAAAGTCGTAACAAGGTTTCGTAGGTGAACCTGCGAAGGATCATTAGTGGCCAAGTGATCCTTCCAGAAGTCCGAACCTGCGGGTTGAGACTTCGGCACAAGTTGCCATATGATAATTGACGAAACACTATAGAACGTCCGATTCCTGCGGGTTGAGACTCAGGCACAAGTTGCCATATGAAAGTTGACGAAACACTAACAAGTCCGAACCTGCGGGTTGAGACTTAGGCACACGTTGCCTTATACATGACTTCGAACAAATACACAAGTCCGAACCTGCGGGTTGAGACTTAGGCACAAGTTGCCCTTATACATGACTTCGAACAAATACACAAGTCCGAACCTGCGGGTTGAGGACTTAGGCACAAG
The DNA here is from genome assembly GCF_943734705.1 of Anopheles coustani. NCBI lineage: Eukaryota > Metazoa > Arthropoda > Insecta > Diptera > Culicidae > Anopheles > Anopheles coustani. The sequence continues at coordinate 348 of NW_026525454.1, read as the reverse complement.
TTGCCATATGAAAGTTGACGAAACACTAACAAGTCCGAACCTGCGGGTGAGACTTAGGCACACGTTGCCTTATACATGACTTCGAACAATTACACAAGTCCGAACCTGCGGGTTGAGACTTAGGCACAAGTTGCCTTAATACATACATTGGCCAAAGAAACAGAAGTCCGAACCTGCGGGTTGAGACTTAGGCACAAGTTGCCATATTATATTCGATCAAACACTAAGTAGTCCGAACCTGCGGGTGGTTGAGACTCAGACCGTAACAAGATGTCACTATACAAGTCCGAACCTAAGGGTTGAGACTTAATGCGATCTAGATACCAAGTTGACATCCAATACCTGTTG
>NW_026525453.1:5000-19744 GCF_943734705.1 Anopheles coustani | reverse complement strand
TGACTTTCGCTAGATAGTAGTATGTTTGGATAGTTATAACGTTTTTGGCCATTTGTTCATAGTGTTCGGTTCATTCAGGAATTCGATTGGTCTTTGCTTCACACACGTGGTCGATCACTTGGATGTGAACTAGGGTGAGATTAAGGTGTTCACTAGTGCTCTTCGGTTTTGGATCAGTAATGAGCACTTGATTGGTTTCGCATAATATGTATCCATAGTGATGACTCTTTCCAGCTTAAGATTTCGTTACCGGTTTCGAATCCTCCCCACGTTCGCTTTTACTTGGTTAGGTTTTCGAGTGTAGATTTGAAAGCAATCTCATGTATGTATCCCATCTGATATAAGCCACTGACAGTTCATGTCACCTCGTTCAACTCTCGCTGGGTCACAGAAGTATGTTACTGCGCCCATTATCCCTACTCGGATAGGTTCGGTTCGTTCGTTTTATACTACGGTGAGTAAACTCAATTTGTGCATCGCATAGCCATGGAAAGCAAGCTTTCGCGGGCCTCTTCGACTGTTTTGATACGAGCTGTGCCCGTGATGCTTGTCATCCCAGGATACTAGACCCCTTTGGACGACCGCATGACCATCAGAAAGTAAATTCCACGTTCGATTTGGGGTGTGAACCCCGAACATAAAGTCTTTGTGTAGAACCACGAGGGCTCTATAGTACCGATTCTCTCGGTACGCTTGGTCCGTGTTCCTTTATGTTCGTACTCTTGTGTGTATAATATTCATGTTCGGTTTGGGATATTTGCTACTTTCACCAGGGTCCCGTTCTTCATACAAGTCTGCCTTGCTAATGTGGTAACTTTATAGTGTAGTTCTGACATCCCAATTTTGGGACTTAGCCGATTTTTCGTATATTTCCACATGACCCATAGGGTCCCTTTCTTCATACAAGCTTGCCTAGGGCGATCGGTCAAAACTTGTCTTACTATTCGATTGGTCTTCGCAGTTTCACCCTAGGCAATTCGCCTAGGTCTGTCTTCTTGAGGAGGCCAAAACCCGAAATAAGGAGGTCTGGCCGACCCTGAAACCTCCCCTGTCTTAACTACACTAACCCGATTTTTCAGGGTCCTCAGCGCCATACAACTTTGCCTAGGTCACTTATACTCTTGACTTAGGCCATCTGACTTGGTCCGTGTTTCTTCCTAGGGTTCACCTAGGTACTTTGCCTTGCTTGATGTGGTAACTTTTTAGTGTAGTTCTGACATCCCAATTTTGGGACTTAGCCGATTTTTCATGAATTTCCATATGACCCTAAGGGTCCCTTTCTTCATACAAGCTTGCCTAGGGCGATCGGTCAAAACTTGTCTTACTATTCGATTGGTCTTCGCAGTTTCACCCTAGGCAATTCGCCTAGGTCTGTCTTCTTGAGGAGGCCAAAACCCGAAATAAGGAGGTCCAGCCGACCCTGAAACCTCCCCTGTCTGAACTACACTAACCCGATTTTTCAGGGTCCTCAGCGCCATACAACTTTGCCTAGGTCACTTGTACTCTTGACTTAGGCCATCTGACTTGGTCCGTGTTTCTTCCTAGGGTTCACCTAGGTACTTTGCCTTGCTTGATGTGGTAACTTTATAGTGTAGTTCTGACATCCCAATTTTGGGACTTAGCCGATTTTTCGTATATTTCCATATGACCCATAGGGTCCCTTTCTTCATACAAGCTTGCCTAGGGCGATCGGTCAAAACTTGTCTTACTATTCGATTGGTCTTCGCAATTTCACCCTAGGCAGTTCGCCTAGGTCTGTCTTCTTGAGGAGGCCAAAACCCGAAATAAGGAGGTCCAGCCGACCCTGAAACCTCCCCTGTCTTAACTACACTAACCCGATTTTTCATGGTCCTTAGCGCCATACAACTTTGCCTAGGTCACTTGTACTCTTGACTTAGGCCATCTGACTTGGTCCGTGTTTCTTCCTAGGGTTCACCTAGGTACTTTGCCTTGCTTGCTGTGGTAACTTTTTAGTGTAGTTCAGACATCCCAATTTTGGGACTTAGCCGATTTTTCATGTATTTCCATATGACCCATAGGGTCCCTTTCTTCATACAAGCTTGCCTAGGGCGATCGGTCAAAACTTGTCTTACTATTCGATTGGTCTTCGCACTTTCACCCTAGGCAGTTTGCCTAGGTGTAGCTTCTTGAGGAGGTCAAAACCCAAAATAAGGAGGTTCAGCCGACCCAAAAACCTCCCCTGTCTAAACTACACTAACCAGATTTTTCAGGGTCCTCACCGTCATACAACTTTGCCTAGGTCACTTGTTCTCTTGACTTAGGCCATCTGACTTGGTCCGTGTTTCTTGCTAGGGTTCACCTAGGTACTTTGCCTTGCTTGATGTGGTAACTTTTTAGTGTAGTTCAGACATCCCAATTTTGGGACTTAGCCGATTTTTCATGTATTTCCATATGACCCATAGGGTCCCTTTCTTCATACAAGCTTGCCTAGGGCGATCGGTCAAAACTTGTCTTACTATTCGATTGGTCTTCGCACTTTCACCCTAGGCAGTTTGCCTAGGTGTAGCTTCTTGAGGAGGTCAAAACCCAAAATAAGGAGGTTCAGCCGACCCAAAAACCTCCCCTGTCTAAACTACACTAACCAGATTTTTCAGGGTCCTCACCGTCATACTACTTTGCCTAGGTCACTTGCACTCTTGACTTAGGCCATCTGACTTGGTCCGTGTTTCTTGCTAGGGTTCACCTAGGTAGTTTGCCTTGCTTGCTGTGGTAACTTTTTAGTGTAGTTCAGACATCCCAATTTTGGGACTTAGCCGATTTTTCATGTATTTCCATATGACCCATAGGGTCCCTTTCTTCATACAAGCTTGCCTAGGGCGATCGGTCAAAACTTGTCTTACTATTCGATTGGTCTTCGCACTTTCACCCTAGGCAGTTTGCCTAGGTGTAGCTTCTTGAGGAGGTCAAAACCCAAAATAAGGAGGTTCAGCCGACCCAAAAACCTCCCCTGTCTAAACTACACTAACCAGATTTTTCAGGGTCCTCACCGTCATACAACTTTGCCTAGGTCACTTGTTCTCTTGACTTAGGCCATCTGACTTGGTCCGTGTTTCTTGCTAGGGTTCACCTAGGTACTTTGCCTTGCTTGATGTGGTAACTTTTTAGTGTAGTTCAGACATCCCAATTTTGGGACTTAGCCGATTTTTCATGTATTTCCATATGACCCATAGGGTCCCTTTCTTCATACAAGCTTGCCTAGGGCGATCGGTCAAAACTTGTCTTACTATTCGATTGGTCTTCGCACTTTCACCCTAGGCAGTTTGCCTAGGTGTAGCTTCTTGAGGAGGTCAAAACCCAAAATAAGGAGGTTCAGCCGACCCAAAAACCTCCCCTGTCTAAACTACACTAACCAGATTTTTCAGGGTCCTCACCGTCATACTACTTTGCCTAGGTCACTTGCACTCTTGACTTAGGCCATCTGACTTGGTCCGTGTTTCTTGCTAGGGTTCACCTAGGTAGTTTGCCTTGCTTGCTGTGGTAACTTTTTAGTGTAGTTCAGACATCCCAATTTTGGGACTTAGCCGATTTTTCATGTATTTCCATATGACCCATAGGGTCCCTTTCTTCATACAAGCTTGCCTAGGGCGATCGGTCAAAACTTGTCTTACTATTCGATTGGTCTTCGCACTTTCACCCTAGGCAGTTTGCCTAGGTGTAGCTTCTTGAGGAGGTCAAAACCCAAAATAAGGAGGTTCAGCCGACCCAAAAACCTCCCCTGTCTAAACTACACTAACCAGATTTTTCAGGGTCCTCACCGTCATACAACTTTGCCTAGGTCACTTGTTCTCTTGACTTAGGCCATCTGACTTGGTCCGTGTTTCTTCCTAGGGTTCACCTAGGTACTTTGCCTTGCTTGCTGTGGTAACTTTTTAGTGTAGTTCAGACATCCCAATTTTGGGACTTAGCCGATTTTTCATGTATTTCCATATGACCCATAGGGTTCCTTTCTTCATACAAGCTTGCCTAGGGCGATCGGTCAAAACTTGTCTTACTATTCGATTGGTCTTCGCACTTTCACCCTAGGCAGTTTGCCTAGGTGTAGCTTCTTGAGGAGGTCAAAACCCAAAATAAGGAGGTTCAGCCGACCCAAAAACCTCCCCTGTCTAAACTACACTAACCAGATTTTTCAGGGTCCTCACCGTCATACAACTTTGCCTAGGTCACTTGTTCTATTGACTTAGGCCATCTGACTTGGTCCGTGTTTCTTCCTAGGGTTCACCTAGGTACTTTGCCTTGCTTGGTGTGGTAACTTTTTAGTGTAGTTCTGACATCCTCATTTTGGGACTTAGCCGATTTTTCGTAAAATACCATATGACCCATATGGGTCCTTTCCTTCATATAAGTTTGCCTTGCTTGGTATGGTAACATTTGAGTGTAGTTCTGACATCATCATTTTGGGACTTAGCCGATTTTTCGTAAAATACCATATGACCCATCAGGGTCCTTTGCTTCATATAAGTTTGCCTTGCTTGGTGTGGTAACATTTGAGTGTAGTTCTGACATCATCATTTTGGGACTTAGCCGATTTTTCGTAAAATACCATATGACCCATCAGGGTCCTTTGCTTCATATAAGTTTGCCTTGCTTGGTGTGGTAACATTTGAGTGTAGTTCTGACATCATCATTTTGGGACTTAGCCGATTTTTCGTAAAATACCATATGACCCATCAGGGTCCTTTGCTTCATATAAGTTTGCCTTGCTTGGTGTGGTAACATTTGAGTGTAGTTCTGACATCCCCATTTTGGGACTTAGCCGATTTTTCAATCAATACCATATGACCCATCAGGGTCCTTTGCTTCATATAAGTTTGCCTTGCTTGGTGTGGTAACATTTGAGTGTAGTTCTGACATCCCCATTTTGGGACTTAGCCGATTTTTCGTAAAATACCATATGACCCATCAGGGTCCTTGCCTTCATATAAGTTTGCCTTGCTTGGTGTGGTAACATTTGAGTGTAGTTCTGACATCCCCATTTTGGGACTTAGCCGATTTTTCGATCCATACCATATGACCCATCAGGGTCCTTTCCTTCATATAAGTTTGCCTTGCTTGGTGTGGTAACATTTGAGTGTAGTTCTGACATCCCCATTTTGGGACTTAGCCGATTTTTCGTAAAATACCATATGACCCATCAGGGTCCTTTCCTTCATATAAGTTTGCCTTGCTTGGTGTGGTAACATTTGAGTGTAGTTCTGACATCCCCATTTTGGGACTTAGCCGATTTTTCGTAAAATACCATATGACCCATCAGGGTCCTTTCCTTCATATAAGTTTGCCTTGCTTGGTGTGGTAACATTTGAGTGTAGTTCTGACATCCCCATTTTGGGACTTAGCCGATTTTTCGTAAAATACCATATGACCCATCAGGGTCCTTTCCTTCATATAAGTTTGCCTTGCTTGGTGTGGTAACATTTGAGTGTAGTTCTGACATCCCCATTTTGGGACTTAGCCGATTTTTCGTAAAATACCATATGACCCATCAGGGTCCTTTGCTTCATATAAGTTTGCCTTGCTTGGTGTGGTAACATTTGAGTGTAGTTCTGACATCCCCATTTTGGGACTTAGCCGATTTTTCGATCCATACCATATGACCCATCAGGGTCCTTTGCTTCATATAAGTTTGCCTTGCTTGTGTGGTAACATTTGAGTGTAGTTCTGACATCCCCATTTTGGGACTTAGCCGATTTTTCGTAAAATACCATATGACCCATCAGGGTCCTTTGCTTCATATAAGTTTGCCTTGCTTGGTGTGGTAACATTTGAGTGTAGTTCTGACATCCCCATTTTGGGACTTAGCCGATTTTTCGTAAAATACCATATGACCCATCAGGGTCCTTTCCTTCATATAAGTTTGCCTTGCTTGGTGTGGTAACATTTGAGTGTAGTTCTGACATCCCCATTTTGGGACTTAGCCGATTTTTCGTAAAATACCATATGACCCATCAGGGTCCTTTCCTTCATATAAGTTTGCCTTGCTTGGTGTGGTAACATTTGAGTGTAGTTCTGACATCCCATTTTGGGACTTAGCCGATTTTTCGTAAAATACCATATGACCCATCAGGGTCCTTTGCTTCATATAAGTTTGCCTTGCTTGGTGTGGTAACATTTGAGTGTAGTTCTGACATCCCCATTTTGGGACTTAGCCGATTTTCGATCCATACCATATGACCCATCAGGGTCCTTTGCTTCATATAAGTTTGCCTTGCTTGGTGTGGTAACATTTGAGTGTAGTTCTGACATCCCCATTTTGGGACTTAGCCGATTTTTCGTAAAATACCATATGACCCATCAGGGTCCTTTGCTTCATATAAGTTTGCCTTGCTTGGTGTGGTAACATTTGAGTGTAGTTCTGACATCCCCATTTTGGGACTTAGCCGATTTTTCGTAAAATACCATATGACCCATCAGGGTCCTTTCCTTCATATAAGTTTGCCTTGCTTGGTGTGGTAACATTTGAGTGTAGTTCTGACATCCCCATTTTGGGACTTAGCCGATTTTTCGTAAAATACCATATGACCCATCAGGGTCCTTTGCTTCATATAAGTTTGCCTTGCTTGGTGTGGTAACATTTGAGTGTAGTTCTGACATCCCCATTTTGGGACTTAGCCGATTTTTCGTAAAATACCATATGACCCATCAGGTCCTTTGCTTCATATAAGTTTGCCTTGCTTGGTGTGGTAACATTTGAGTGTAGTTCTGACATCCCCATTTTGGGACTTAGCCGATTTTTCGATCAATACCATATGACCCATCAGGGTCCTTTGCTTCATATAAGTTTGCCTTGCTTGGTGTGGTAACATTTGAGTGTAGTTCTGACATCATCATTTTGGGACTTAGCCGATTTTTCGTCAAATACCATATGACCCATATGGGTCCTTTCCTTCATATAAGTTTGCCTTGCTTGGTGTGGTAACATTTGAGTGTAGTTCTGACATCCCCATTTTGGGACTTAGCCGATTTTTCGATCCATCCTATATGACCCATCAGGGTCCTTTTTCTTCATATAAGTTTCCCAAGACTTAGTGCTTTTTACCTTTGGACACCAATATCACCCTTACGGGTTTCTTTGATCTTCTCACTTTGTATTGACCAAATGTAGGTCTTGCCATGCCAAACATATAATTGATTGTTCTACACCAAGTCTCTATCTCGTACCGCCAGCTCGGTACATTCGATCAACCTGCCCTTAAGGCACCCGGGACTTAGCCATTTTTTCACATTTTTCATGATTTTGAGGCAACTTTTCTCGACTTTGTCACCTTATATCACCAAGATCCTTTCCCTTTAGCGCTTCACTCTGTTCGTATGATATTTAGCGCTGACTATCACCTTTCTATCGCTGACCTCAACTTCTTATTCGGTGCCATAGAGCCAGAGATATTTGGTGTATGCTGTTATAAGGGAAGTTTGTCACTTTTTCAAAGGCCCACTTTGGGACGCCCATATCTCACCTTCACGTATCTTCGATCTTCTTGTCGTCTATGGACGAAACTTAGGTCTTGTATTGGCCAACTTATAAATGTTCTACGGCCAAGCCGTATCTCTTACCGCCAGCCCGGTATTCATGGACTTAGTCGGATTTTCGCCTCTCGTGGTAACAATTTCTGACTTTGACTCACAATAACACCCGAACGGTCACATGCTAGCGCTTTGCTTGGTAGGAATTATAGTTAGCGCTACCTTTTCTCTTTCCATCGATACCTTGTTCGTTCCATTCCATGCCATACAGCCGAAGTTATGATGTTTCCCGTTTTCCATATCATGTGGAGCTTATGCTCTGGGAAAACCATCTAACACCTGTACCACCCTTTTGGGTACCACCGATCTCGTCACTATGTTCGGGCCAAATATAGGTTATAACATGCCCAACATATAATTGTTCTACACCAAGTCTCTATCTCTTACCGCCTGCTCGGTATTTTACTCGTAAGTCCAAATTTCACAACTTGTACTTTTTGGCCCAATGTACTCGAGTTTCAATTTTGGTAACATTTTTCGACTTTGACACTTAATAACTTCCAAATCATGCTAGTTAGCGCTTTGCTTTCTTCTAGTCGTATCTAGCGCTGGGTGTTACCTTTCCAAAACATATCCTAGCTTAACAATCCATGCCATACAGCCGGAGCTATACGGTGCACAAGTCAAATCCATTTTAGCCATGTTTCATTTTTGCCAATTTTTGACCACTCGTATCACCCTTCCAGAGTGGTCCGATCTTCTCGCTGTCTATGGACGACTTTTAGGTCTCGTAGAGGCAAACTTATAAGTATTCTACGTCAACCCGCTATCTCTTACCGCCTGCTCGGTATTCTTGGTCTTGTGTGATTTTTGGAAATTTTGGTATTATTTTTCCACTTTGTCGCTTAATAACTCAGTTTTGCTCAACACTTAGCGCTTCGGTTGTTTGGGATTATAGTTAGCGCTCGGTTCGACCTTTCCAACACTGATCTTAGCTTGTCGATCCGTTCCATACAGCCTGAGTTATTCGCGATACCGTGTTTCAACCCATTTCTCAAGTCTCGTTTTGGTCCAACTTTGAACCAGCCATATCACCCTGATGGGTACCTCCGATCTTCTCGCTCTATATTGGCCAAAGTTAGGTCTTGTGGTAACGTACTTATGATTGTTCTACGCCGTGTTCGTAGCTCTTATCGTTCGCCCGCTATTTTCGATCATAAGGTGAATTTTCGCCTCTAAACCACCATTTTTCACCTTTGCCCTCTAATATGACCGACTTGCTCAACACCTAGCGCTTCGCTTGGTAGGACACATAGCTAGCGCTCGTCAAGACCTTTCCAACGCATATCCAAGCTTTCCGATCCGAGCCATACAGCCTGAGCTATAGGCGATACCGTTTTTCCCATTTTCTTGGTCACATGCACTTTAGGGTACCCCTTTTTGCCTTTGACCCTTAATACCTCCTCCGGGTCACTAGTAGGCGCTCAGCTTGGTAGGAAACATAGCTAGAGCAGGCCTTCACCTTTCCAAAACTGCCTCAAGTGTACCGATCCGACATCTAGAACCAAAGTTATGGTCATTCCTATCATGCTCTACTTTCATGGTCAACCTCCACCAAGCACACCTAGGTTGGACCAACTTTCACCAACTCATCTCGAACCCCAAATTTGCTTCGACCTACTAGGTTTCCCTAGTAAAGTGGTCAAAACATCCATTACAACACGACTGGTCTTTCTGGTGGTCGACCTAGGCGACTTTGTTCGACGACCACCACCCCATGGAACTAAAAGACGTCCCTTGATACGGACCACCGATACATTTTCCGGCCTGTCTAAACTACACTCATCGAAATTTTTTTGGGTCCCCACCGTCATACAAGTTTGCCTAGGTCAAGTTTTTCTTCCGGATCGGCCGCGGACCTCACTTTTCATTATCTAGGGAGGCCATAGGGCCCCAAAAGGGGTTTTTTAAAATTTTCGACACTTTCGACTTTGGTCGGATTTTTTCCGATTTTGGTCCGACCTAGGGACTTGGTGGTCCAAGGAGCCTCGGGACCAAACTTTTTTCTCAGGGGTCCCTACCTCCATACAACTTTGCCTAGGTCAATTTTTTGTTCCAAATCGACCGCGGATTTCACTTTTCAATATCTGGGGCTCGTGTAGAGTCCGAATTTGAGGTTTTCTCATTTTTCGACATTTTCGACTTTTTTCGACTTTTTTCGGGTTTTTCGACCTAGGGGTCCGCCGAACAAATTTTGGGTCAAAAATTTTTATTGAACTAGTCGAAAGTACGCAAAAAGATAAGACTTTTTGCCGAAGACACCATGCCCCGGAACCGACTCCTTCCCCTTCAAAATTGGGGACAAACGTGATTTTTGAAACTTTTCCTTAGGGAGCCCAAGACTTAGAAAATTTTCAAATTCTCGATTTTTCGATTGCGAGCTAGCGCTTTGCGGTCTTCGGCAATGTTGTAGATCTCGACGAGATAAGACTTTTTGGTCAAGGGACATTTTGCCCTCCGACCCCTCCTTCCCCCCGCAAATCGCCCCCCAAAGTGCAATTTTTGCATTTTCACCTCTTTGCACGCACTGTTCGGCCCAAATGGCCACTTTCTATGGGTCTGAGCGCTTTGCGGTCTTCGGCAAACTTTTAGAGCGTACCAAGCCCTAATTATAATTCTTCTACACCACCTTCGTACCTCTTCATCCCTGGCCGCTATTCGCGTACCAAGGTAATTTTTGTTCATTTTGTCAACATTTTTCATCTTTGACTGCTTATATCGGCCTTGCCATGAACCGATAGCGCTTCGCTGTGTTCTAACGTAAGTTAGTACTGCTCAATACCTTTCCAAATCATGTCTTAGATTGTCATTTGCTTGCATACAGCCGGAGCTATGAGCGATACCGTAAAAAGTACCGAAACTTGGAAAAATCCTTTGATCGCCCATATCCCCCCTTTGGGGGCCAGATATCGAAAAAAGTTCTGATTCAAAAAGTTGCGCATTAACGTGTTCTAGTTATGCCTAGAACATTTCACTTCGCTAGCTGGCCTGCAACTTAGCCGTAATTGGGATTTTAGGGTGTTCTTGGAGGGCCCATTTCCTGCGACTTGGTATCTTTTGGGCCCAATGTTTCTCTAATATCTCCACGAGTTTTCCAGATAGCCTTTTCAAACTTTCAGGGTGCCTAGAACACCTCAAGACCTTTCCAACGCTATGCCGTTTGCCTCGCTCGGACATCTACAGCCAAAGTTATTCGAGGTACACGGTACCTTACCCTGTTTTCTCAGTACTTGGTCGAAAATTTCGATCAGCCATATGACCGACTTGGACAACCCTGAGCGGGTTGGCCCCATATAACTAAACTTTCGTCTCGTGGAGGCAAACTTATAAATATTCCACGTCAACTCGCTATCTCGTACCGCCTTGACGGTATACTTGGTCCAAGGGCCATTTCCAGCGACTTGGTCGCAATTTCGCTCTAAGTTTCGCTAATACCTTCGTCCGTGGACATGGTGATTTTTTGTTCGTATTTTTCCTTGATAGTCCCACTCAAGACTATTCCATACCAGAGCCAAGCGTCCCGCTAAGTGCCATACAGCCTGAGCAGTAATTCATGAAAGGTACCTCTACCAGTTTTTGCCATACTTGGGTACAAACTTTGGATCGCCCATATCTCCACTTTGGAGGCCAGCCAGCACCTTGGCCTCACATACTTTTTTGTTGGTCATACCATGCACCAAATATAATTGTTCTACGCCAACTTGCTATCTCTTCTCCAACTTGCCGTTATTCTTGGTCCAAGTCCCATTTCATTCGTTTTTGGACCCATTTTGCTATATGTTTCACTAATAGCTTCGGCCATGGACAAGCTGATTTTCTATTTGTATTTTTCCTTGATAGTCCCACTCAAGACCATTCCAAAACACACCGCAGCTTGTCGCTCGGTGGCAAACTGACCGAGTTATAATTCATGAAAGGTACCTCAACTTGGTACACCACGTGGTCGGCCCAAACCATAAACCGACCAAACGACCGACTTGGAGCACCCTGACCGGGTTGGCCCCATATAATGAAAGTTGCGTCTCTACACGTCCAACTTATGAATATTCTACGCCAAGTCGCTATCTCTTACCGGTAAGCCGGTATTCACCTTCCAAGGGGGATTTTGGTCAAGTGCCATTTCCTGCGACTTGGTCCCCGAATACGACCATCATCACCTAATATCTCCGTGGTCTTTCAACTCAGCCTCATGAAACTTCCAGGGTAGATAGGTCTCCCCGAGACCTTTCCAACGATATGCGCTTTGCCTCGCTAGGCCATCTACAGCCGAAGTTATTCATGGTACTTGGTACCTTACCCTGTTTTTTCCATACTTGTTCGTACTTGGGTACAAACTTTGAATCGCCCATATCTCCACTTTGGAGGCCAGCCAGCGCCTTGGCCCCATATACTTTTTTGTTGGTCATACTATGCCCAAAATATAAATGTTCTACGTCAACTTGCTATCTCTTCTCCAACTTGCCGTTATTCTTGGTCCAAGTCCCATTTCATTCGTTTTTGGACCCATTTTGCTATATGTTTCACTAATAGCTTCGGCCATGGACAAGCTGATTTTCTATTTGTATTTTTGCTTGATAGTCCCACTCAAGACCATTCCAAATCACATCGCAACTTGTCGCTCGGTGGCAAACTGACCGAGTTATAATTCATGAAAGGTACCTCACCTTGGTACACTACGTGGTCGGCCCAAACCATAAACCGACCAAACGACCGACTTGGAGCACCCTGACCGGGTTGGCCCCATATAATAAAAGTTGCGTCTCTACACGCCCAACTTATGAATATTCTACGCTAAGTCGCTATCTCTTACCGGTAAGCCGGTATTCACCTTCCAAGGGTGATTTTGGTCAAGTGCCATTTCCTGCGACTTGGTCCCCGAATTGGACCATCATCACCTAATATCTCCGTGGTATTTCAACTCAGCCTCATGAAACTTTCAGGGTAGATAGGTCTCCCCAAGACCTTTCCAACGGTGAGCCGTTTGCCTCGCTCGGCCATCTACAGCCGAAGTTATTAATGGTACTTGGTACCTTACCCTGTTTTTTCCATACTTGTTCGTACTTGGGTACAAACTTTGGATCGCCCATATCTCCACTTTGGAGGCCAGCCAGCACCTTGGCCCCATATACTTTTTTGTTGGTGATACCATGCACCAAATATAATTGTTCTACGCAAGCTTGCTATATCTTCTCCAACTTGCGGTTATTTTTGACTCAAGTCCCATTTCCATAGTTTTTGGTACCAATTTGCTCTATGTTTCGCTAATAGCTTCGCCCAAGGACTTTGTGATTTTTTGTTCGCATTTTTCCTAAATAGTCCCACTCAAGACTATTCCAAATCACACCTTAGCTTGTCGCTCAGTGCCATACAGCCAGAGTTTTAATTCATGAAAAGTACATCACCTTGGTACACCACGTGGTCGGTCCAAACCATCAACCAACCATATGACCGACTTCGAGTCGAGCTAGCGGCTAGGCTCAATATAATGAAATGCGTGTCTTGATGCGGGCTACTGACGGTCTGAACAATGTAGCTCGCTAGCTCGTCTCTAAACTTGTGTTTTGGTCGAATATTGGGTGTTCATGTACCACTTCGGGTAACATGGACTTTGGTGCAACTTTACCACTTGTGCACTTAATAACTTCCCGGTCATTCAAGTCTTTGCCTTCATACTTTCAGGGTAGTTAGGTCTCGTCGAGACCTTTCCATACATATGCCAAACTCATCGATCGGACATCTATAGCCCGAGTTATTCGCGGTACACCGTACCTTACCCTGTTTTTTCCTCAATTGGGTACAAACCTTGGAACACCCATATCGCCCCTTTAGAGACTAGCTGGCACGTTGGCCTCATATAATGATAAGTGCACCTCAACTAGGGCTACTGACGGTCAGAACATTTCAACTCGCTAGCTCGGGCCCACACTTGTGTTTTTCTCGAATATATGGTTCAAGTGTGCCACTTTGGGCACTTATGGACATTTTGTCCCCACACAACTTTCTTGCCTTGGTAGATAGGGTCTTGTGTTCTCGGGCAAAAAGATGCACCAAGATATGGTCTAACTTTCGTTCTTTTACCGCAAAGCGCTATCTCCAACACCCGAGGAGATAGAAAGAGATTATGTTCGGTATATCGGTCTTCCATGGCCTACTATGGTAAACCCCTGCAGGGTATGCAACCGAAGGTGCTTGGTACATGTATTTGGTGCAATATCGGTGCAAAGTAGGTGTTTCCTTGATCGGGCTATAACTTTCTTGGTTGATGTTGGATTGCTTTGCGGTCTTCGGGGGATAGTTAGGGAACATGTTGGCCAACATTTCCTTATTCCTCAGCCTGGCCGTACCTCTTACCGTCTAGGCGGTATTCATGCTCTAAGTTGGAACTTGTGTTCCTTCGGGCAACTTTTCTGACTTTGACGCTTAATATCTTCCGTTCATATGCAGTCTAAGCTCTGCAACTCTCAGGAAAGCTAGTACTACTCATTTCCTTTCCATATCAGTCTTTGGCTTGTCGATCCAATGTCTACAGCCTTAGTTATTCACGTTCCCTGTGAAGGTAGGTTTTTGCCCATTTTCCAGTTCATGTGGTAACATTCCCGGACTTTGCCGGCTTTCTCTTCATGTGGTAACTTGCTTGCTTGTGTGGTAACTTGGAAGTGTATGTCTGACAGACCCAATCTCGGACTTAGCCGATTTTTCTCTTCATATCATATGGATCAATCACTAGGCCATCTTGCTTGCTTGTGTGGTAACTTGAAAGTGTATGTCTGACAGACCCAATCTGGGACTTAGCCGATTTTTCTCTTCATATCATATGGATCCATCACTAGGCCATCTTGCTTGCTTGTGTGGTAACTTGGAAGTGTATTTCCGACAGACCCAATCTGGGACTTAGCCGATTTTTCTCTTCATATCATATGGATCCATCACTAGGCCATCTTGCTTGCTTGTGTGGTAACTTGGAAGTGTATTTCTGACAGACCCAATCTCGGACTTAGCCGATTTTTCTCTTCATATCATATGGATCAATCACTAGGCCATCTTGCTTGCTTGTGTGGTAACTTGGAAGTGTATGTCTGACAGACCCAATCTCGGACTTAGCCGATTTTTCTCTTCATATCATATGGATCAATCACTAGGCCATCTTGCTTGCTTGTGTGGTAACTTGAAAGTGTATGTCTGACAGACCCAATCTGGGACTTAGC
>NW_026525452.1:0-20472 GCF_943734705.1 Anopheles coustani | reverse complement strand
ATGTAAGGATGCTGCGAGATGAATGGGATGCTGCATGGAGATGAATCTTGATCTTCTACATCTCCCATCTTAATACAGCATCCCTACTTAAAGGCATCTCGGACTTAGTCGATTTTTCATAAATTCTAAGAAATTCATATGTTAGGATGCTGCGAGATGAATGGGATGCTGCATGGAGATGAATCTTGATCTTCTTCATCTCCCATCTCAATACAGCATCCCTACTAAAAGGCATCTCGGACTTAGTCGATTTTTTATAAATTCCAAGAAAAACATATGTTAGGATGCTGCGAGATGAATGGGATGCTGCATGGAGATGAACCTTGATCTTCTTCATCTCCCATCTTAACACAGCATCCCTACTTAAAGGCATCTCGGACTTAGTCGATTTTTCATAAACCCTAAGAAAAACATATGTTAGGATGCTGCGAGATGAATGGGATGCTGCATGGAGATGAATCTTGATCTTCTTCATCTCCCATCTCAATACAGCATCCCTACTTAAAGGCATCTCGGACTAAGTCGATTTTTCATAAATTCTAAGAAAAACATATGTAAGGATGCTGCGAGATGAATGGGATGCTGCATGGAGATGAATCTTGATCTTCTACATCTCCCATCGTAATACAGCATCCCTACTTAAAGGCATCTCGGACTTAGTCGATTTTTCATAAATTCTAAGAAAAACATATGTTGGGATGCTGCGAGATGAATGGGATGCTGCATGGAGATGAATCTTGATCTTCTTCATCTCCCATCTTAATACAGCATCCCTACTTAAAGGCATCTCGGACTTAGTCGATTTTTCATAAATTCCAAGAAAAACATATGTTTGGATGCTGCGAGATGAATGGGATGCTGCATGGAGATGAATCTTGATCTTCTCCATCTCCCATCTCAATACAGCATCCCTACTTAAAGGCATCTCGGACTTAGTTGATTTTTCATAAATTCTAAGAAAAACATATGTTAGGATGCTGGGAGATGTATGGGATGCTGCATGGAGATGAATCTTGATCTTCTTCATCTCCCATCTTAATACAGCATCCCTACTTAAAGGCATCTCGGACTTAGTCGATTTTTCATAAATTCTAAGAAAAACATATGTTAGGATGCTGGGAGATGAATGGGATGCTGCATGGAGATGAATCTTGATCTTCTTCATCTCCAATCTTAATACAGCATCCCTTCTTAAAGGCATCTCGGACTAAGTCGATTTTTCATAAGTTCTAATAAAAACATATGTTAGGATGCTGCGAGATGAATGGGATGCTGCATGGAGTTGAATCTTGATCTTCTTCATCTCCCATCTTAATACAGCATCCCTACTTAAAGGCATCTCGGACTTAGTCGATTTTTCATAAATTCTAAGAAATTCATATGTTAGGATGCTGCGAGATGAATGGGATGCTGCATGGAGATGAATCTTGATCTCCTACATCTCCAATCTCAATACAGCATCCCTACTTAAAGGCATCTCTGACTTAGTCGATTTTTCATAAATTCTAAGAAAAACATATGTTAGGATGCTGCGAGATGAATGGTATGCTGCACTGAGATGAATCTTGATATTCTTCATCTCCCATCTCAATACAGCATCCCTGCTTAAAGGCATCTCGGACTTAGTCGATTTTTCATAAATTCTAAGAAAAACATATGTAAGGATGCTGCGAGATGAATGGTATGCTGCACTGAGATGAATCTTGATATTCTTCATCTCCCATCTTAATACAGCATCCCTGCTTAAAGGCATCTCGGACTTAGTCGATTTTTCATAAATTCTAAGAAAAACATATGTAAGGATGCTGCGAGATGAATGGGATGCTGCATGGAGATGAATCTTGATATTCTTCATCTCCCATCTTAATACAGCATCCCTGCTTAAAGGCATCTCGGACCTAGTCGATTTTTCATAAATTCTAAAAAAAACATATGTTAGGATGCTGCGAGATGAATGGGATGCTGCATGGAGATGAATCTTGATCTTCTTCATCTCCCATCTTAATACAGCATCCCTACTTAAAGGCATCTCGGACTTAGTCGATTTTTCATAAATTCTAAGAAAAACATATGTTTGGATGCTAAGAGATGAATGGGATGCTGCATGGAGATGAATCTTGATCTTCTTCATCTCCCGTCTTAATACAGCATCCCTACTTATTACGGACTTAGTCGATTTTTCATAAATTCTAAGAAAAACATATGTTAGGATGCTGGGAGATGAATGGGATGCTGCATGGAGATGTATCTTGATCTTCTTCATCTCCCATCTTAATACAGCATCCCTACTTAAAGGCATCTCGGACTTAGTCGATTTTTCATAAATTCTATGAAAAACATATGTTAGGATGCTGGGAGATGAATGGGATGCTGCATGGAGATGTATCTTGATCTTCTTCATCTCCTATCTTAATACAGCATCCCTACTTAAAGGCATCTCGGACTTAGTCGATTTTTCATAAATTCTAAGAAAAACATATGTTAGGATGCTGCGAGACGAATGGGATGCTGCATTGAGATGAATCTTGATCTCCTACATCTCCCATCTCAATACAGCATCCCTACTTAAAGACATCTCGGACTTAGTCGATTTTTCATAAATTCTAAGAAATTCATATGTAAGGATGCTGCGAGATGAATGGGATGCTGCATGGAGATGAATCTTGATCTCCTACATCTCCCATCTCAATACAGCATCCCTTATTAAAGGCATCTCGGACTTAGTCGATTTTTCATAAATTCTAAGAAATTCATATGTTAGGATGCTGCGAGATGAATGGGATGCTGCATGGAGATGAATCTTGATCTACTTCTTCTCCCATCTTAATACAGCATCCCTACTTAAAGGCATCTCGGACTTAGTCGATTTTTCATAAATTCTAAGAAATTCATATGTTAGGATGCTGCGAGATGAATGGGATGCTGCATGGAGATGAATCTTGATCTTCTACATCTCCCATCTTAATACAGCATCCCTACTTAAAGGCATCTCGGACTTAGTCGATTTTTCATAAATTCTATGAAAAACATATGTTAGGATGCTGGGAGATGAATGGGATGCTGCATGGAGATGTATCTTGATCTTCTTCATCTCCTATCTTAATACAGCATCCCTACTTAAAGGCATCTCGGACTTAGTCGATTTTTCATAAATTCTATGAAAAACATATGTTAGGATGCTGGGAGATGAATGGGATGCTGCATGGAGATGTATCTTGATCTTCTTCATCTCCCATCTTAAAACAGCATCCCTACGTAAAGGCATCTCGGACTTAGTCGATTTTTCATAAATTCATGGAAAAACATATGTTAGGATGCTGGGAGATGAATGGGATGCTGCATGGAGATGAATCTTGATCTTCTTCATCTCCCATCTTAATACAGCATCCCTACTTAAAGGCATCTCGGACTAAGTCGATTTTTCATAAAGTCTAAGAAAAACATATGTTAGGATGCTGCGAGATGAATGGGATGCTGCATTGAGATGAATCTTTATCTTCTTCATCTCCCGTCTTAATACAGCATCCCTACTTAAAGGCATCTCGGACTTAGTCGATTTTTCATAAATTCTAAGAAAAACATATGTTAGGATGCTGCGAGATGAATGGGATGCTGCATGGAGATGAATCTTGATCTTCTTCATCTCCCGTCTTAATACAGCATCCCTACTTAAAGGCATCCCGGACTTAGTCGATTTTTCATAAATTCTAAGAAAAACATATGTAAGGATGCTGGGAGATGAATGGGATGCTGCATGGAGATGAATCTTGATCTCCTACATCTCCCATCTTAATACAGCATCCCTACTTAAAGGCATCTCGGACTTAGTCGACTTTTCATAAATTCATAGAAATTCATATGTTAGGATGCTGCGAGATAATTGGGATGCTGCATGGAGATGAATCTTGATCTTCTTCATCTCCCATCTTAATACAGCATCCCTACTTAAAGGCATCTCGGACTTAGTCGATTTTTCATAAATTCTAAGAAATTTATATGTTAGGATGCTAGGAGATGAATGGGATGCTGCATGGAGATGAATCTTGATCTCCTACTTCTCCCATCTTAATACAGCATCCCTACTTAAAGGCATCTCGGACTTAGTCGATTTTTCATAAATTCTAAGAAATTCATATGTTAGGATGCTGCGAGATGAATGGGATGCTGCATGGAGATGAATCTTGATCTTCTTCATCTCCCATCTCAATACAGCATCCCTACTTAAAGGCATCTCGGACTTAGTCGATTTTTCATAAATTCTAAGAAAAACATATGTAAGGATGCTGCGAGATGAATGGGATGCTGCATGGAGATGAATCTTGATCTTCTTCATCTCCCATCTTAATACAGCATCCCTTCTTAAAGGCATCTCGGACTTAGTCGATTTTCCATAAATTCTAAGAAAAACATATGTTAGGATGCTGGGAGATGAATGGGATGCTGCATGGAGATGAATCTTGATCTTCTTCATCTCCCATCTTAATACAGCATCCCTACTTAAAGGCATCTCGGACTTAGTCGATTTTCCATAAATTCTAAGAAAAACATATGTTAGGATGCTGGGAGATGAATGGGATGCTGCATGGAGATGAATCTTGATCTTATTCATCTCCCATCTTAATACAGCATCCCTACTTAAAGGCATCTCGGACTTAGTCGATTTTTCATAAATTCTAAGAAATTTATATGTTAGGATGCTAGGAGATGAATGGGATGCTGCATGGAGATGAATCTTGATCTCCTACTTCTCCCATCTTAATACAGCATCCCTACTTAAAGGCATCTCGGACTTAGTCGATTTTCCATAAATTCTAAGAAAAACATATGTTAGGATGCTGGGAGATGAATGGGATGCTGCATGGAGATGAATCTTGATCTTCTTCATCTCCCATCTCAATACAGCATCCCTACTTAAAGGCATCTCGGACTTAGTCGATTTTTCATAAATTCTAAGAAAAACATATGTTAGGATGCTGCGAGATAAATGGGATGCTGCATGGAGATGAATCTTGATCTTCTTCATCTCTCATCTCAATACAGCATCCCTACTTAAAGGCATCTCGGACTTAGTCGATTTTTCATAAATTCTAAGAAATTCATATGTTAGGATGCTGCGAGATGAATGGGATGCTGCATGGAGATGAATCTTGATCTACTCCATCTCCCATCTCAATACAGCATCCCTACTTAAAGGCATCTCGGACTTAGTCGATTTTTCATAAATTCATAGAAATTCATATGTTAGGATGCTGGGAGATGAATGGGATGCTGCATGGAGATGAATCTTGATCTTCTTCATCTCCCATCTTAATACAGCATCCCTATTTAAAGGCATCTCGGACTTAGTCGATTTTTCATAAATTCCAAGAAAAACATATGTTAGGATGCTGCGAGATGAATGGGATGCTGCATGGAGATGAATCTTGATCTTCTTCATCTCCCATCTTAATACAGCATCCCTACTTATAGGCATCTCGGACTTAGTCGATTTTTCATAAATTCTAAGAAAAACATATGTTAGGATGCTGCGAGATGAATGGGATGCTGCATGGAGATGAATCTTGATCTTCTTCATCTCTCATCTTAATACAGCATCCCAACTTAAAGGCATCTCGGACTTAGTCGATTTTTCATAAATTCTAAGAAATTCATATGTTTGGATGCTGCGAGATGAGTGGGATGCTGCATGGAGATGAATCTTGATCTTCTTCATCTCCCATCTCAATACAGCATCCCTACTTATAGGCATCTCGGACTTAGTCGATTTTTCATAAATTCTAAGAAATTCATATGTTAGGATGCTGCGAGATGAATGGGATGCTGCATGGAGATGAATCTTGATCTTCTCCATCTCCCATCTCAATACAGCATCCCTGCTTAAAGGCATCTCGGACTTAGTCGATTTTTCATAAATTCTAAGAAATTCATATGTTAGGATGCTGCGAGATGAATGGGATGCTGCATGGAGATGAATCTTGATCTTCTTCATCTCCCATCTTAATACAGCATCCGTACTTAAAGGCATCTCGGACTTAGTCGATTTTTCATAAATTCTAAGAAATTCATATGTTAGGATGCTGCGAGATGAATGGGATGCTGCATGGAGATGAATCTTGATCTTCTTCATCTCCCATCTTAATACAGCATCCCTACTTAAAGGCATCTCGGACTTAGTCGATTTTTCATAAATTCCAAGAAAAACATATGTTAGGATGCTGCGAGATGAATGGGATGCTGCATGGAGATGAATCTTGATCTTCTTCATCTCCCATCTCAATACAGCATCCGTACTTAAAGGCATCTCGGACTTAGTCGATTTTTCATAAATTCTAAGAAATTCATATGTTAGGATGCTGCGAGATGAATGGGATGCTGCATGGAGATGAATCTTGATCTTCTTCATCTCCCATCTTAATACAGCATCCCTACTTAAAGGCATCTCGGACTTAGTCGATTTTTCATAAATTCCAAGAAAAACATATGTTAGGATGCTGCGAGATGAATGGGATGCTGCATGGAGATGAATCTTGATCTTCTTCATCTCCCATCTCAATACAGCATCCGTACTTAAAGGCATCTCGGACTTAGTCGATTTTTCATAAATTCTAAGAAATTCATATGTTAGGATGCTGCGAGATGAATGGGATGCTGCATGGAGATAAATCTTGATCTTCTTCATCTCCCATCTTAATACAGCATCCCTACTTATAGGCATCTCGGACTTAGTCGATTTTTCATAAATTCTAAGAAATTCATATGTTTGGATGCTGCGAGATGAATGGGATGCTGCATGGAGATGAATCTTGATCTTCTTCATCTCCCATCTTAATACAGCATCCCTACTTAAAGGCATCTCGGACTTAGTCGATTTTTCATAAATTCTAAGAAATTCATATGTAAGGATGCTGCGAGATGAATGGGATGCTGCATGGAGATGAATCTTGATCTTCTTCATCTCCCATCTTAATACAGCATCCCTACTTATAGGCATCTCGGACTTAGTCGATTTTTCATAAATTCTAAGAAATTCATATGTTAGGATGCTGCGAGATGAATGGGATGCTGCATGGAGATGAATCTTGATCTTCTTCATCTCCCATCTTAATACAGCATCCCTACTTAAAGGCATCTCGGACTTAGTCGATTTTTCATAAATTCATAGAAATTCATATGTTAGGATGCTGGGAGATGAATGGGATGCTGCATGGAGATGCATCTTGATCTCCTACATCTCCCATCTTAATACAGCATCCCTACTTGAAGCCATCTCGGACTTAGTCGATTTTTCATAAATTCTAAGAAATTCATATGTTAGGATGCTGGGAGATGAATGGGATGCTGCATGGAGATGAATCTTGATCTTCTTCATCTCCCATCTTAATACAGCATCCCTACTTAAAGGCATCTCGGACTTAGTCGATTTTTCATAAATTCTAAGAAATTCATATGTTAGGATGCTGGGAGATGAATGGGATGCTGCATGGAGATGAATCTTGATCTACTTCATCTCCCATCTTAATACAGCATCCCTACTTAAAGGCATCTCGGACTTAGTCGATTTTTCATAAATTCATAGAATTTTAGAATTTGCCTAGATCGACTCCATTTTGTGATCGCCGTCCATACATTTTCGATCGATTTTTAAAATTTCGAGATAGCGCTTTGGTGTCTTCGGCAATAATGTAGAAATCGGGTTTTTAAACACATTTTACTTTTGGGTTTTTTTCGATCCGTCGCTTGGTTCGCCCGCAATCGCGAGAAAACGAAAAAACACGTTCACAAAATTCCGGACGAATTTTGTGATCGCCGTCCATACATTTTCGATCGATTTTTAAAATTTCGAGATAGCGCTTTGGTGTCTTCGGCAATAATGTAGAAATCGGGTTTTTAAACACATTTTACTTTTGGGTTTTTTTCGATCCGTCGCTTGGTTCGCCCGCAATCGCGAGAAAACGAAAAAACACGTTCACAAAATTCCGGACGAATTTTGTGATCGCCGTCCATACATTTTCGATCGATTTTTAAAATTTCGAGATAGCGCTTTGGTGTCTTCGGCAATAATGTAGAAATCGGGTTTTTAAACACATTTTACTTTTGGGTTTTTTTCGATCCGTCGCTTGGTTCGCCCGCAATTGAGAGAAAACGTAAAAACACGTTTACAAAATTCCGGACGAATTTTGTGAACGCCGTCCATACATTTTCGATCGATTTTAAAAATTTCGAGATAGCGCTTTGGTGTCTTGGGCAATAATGTAGAAATCGGGTTTTTAAACACATTTTACTTTTGGGTTTTTTTCGATCCGTCGCTTGGTTCGCCCGCGATCGCGAGAAAACGAAAAAACACGTTTACAAAATTCCGGACGAATTTTGTGATCGCCGTCCATACATTTTCGATCGATTTTTAAAATTTCGAGATAGCGCTTTGGTGTCTTCGGCAATAATGTAGAAATCGGGTTTTTAAACACATTTTACTTTTGGGTTTTTTTCGATCCGTCGCTTGGTTCGCCCGCAATCGCGAGAAAACGAAAAAACACGTTTACAAAATTCCGGACGAATTTTGTGATCGCCGTCCATACATTTTCGATCGATTTTTAAAATTTCGAGATAGCGCTTTGGTGTCTTCGGCAATAATGTAGAAATCGGGTTTTTAAACACATTTTACTTTTGGGTTTTTTTCGATCCGTCGCTTGGTTCGCCCGCAATCGCGAGAAAACGAAAAAACACGTTTACAAAATTCCGGACGAATTTTGTGATCGCCGTCCATACATTTTCGATCGATTTTTAAAATTTCGAGATAGCGCTTTGGTGTCTTCGGCAATAATGTAGAAATCGGGTTTTTAAACACATTTTACTTTTGGGTTTTTTTCGATCCGTCGCTTGGTTCGCCCGCAATCGCGAGAAAACGAAAAAACACGTTTACAAAATTCCGGACGAATTTTGTGATCGCCGTCCATACATTTTCGATCGATTTTAAAAATTGCCTAGGGTGAAAGTGCGAAGACCAATCGAATAGTAAGACAAGTTTTGACCGATCGCCCTAGGCAAGCTTGTATGAAGAAAGGGACCCTATGGGTCATATGGAAATATACGAAAAATCGGCTAAGTCCCAAAATTGGGATGTCTGAACTACACTAAAAA
This sequence comes from Anopheles coustani, assembly GCF_943734705.1. NCBI lineage: Eukaryota > Metazoa > Arthropoda > Insecta > Diptera > Culicidae > Anopheles > Anopheles coustani. The sequence goes on along the minus strand of NW_026525452.1, from coordinate 11,334 downwards.
GTTACCACATCAAGCAAGGCAAAGTACCTAGGTGAACCCTAGGAAGAAACACGGACCAAGTCAGATGGCCTAAGTCAAGAGTACAAGTGACCTAGGCAAAGTTGTATGACGGTGAGGACCCTGAAAAATCTGGTTAGTGTAGTTTAGACAGGGTAGGTTTTTGGGTCGGCTGAACCTCCTTATTTTGGGTTTTGACCTCCTCAAGAAGCTACACCTAGGCAAACTGCCTAGGGTGAAAGTGCGAAGACCAATCGAATAGTAAGACAAGTTTTGACCGATCGCCCTAGGTAAGCTTGTATGAAGAAAGGGACCCTATGGGTCATATGGAAATATACGAAAAATCGGCTAAGTCCCAAAATTGGGATGTCTGAACTACACTAAAAAGTTACCACATCAAGCAAGGCAAAGTACCTAGGTGAACCCTAGGAAGAAACACGGACCAAGTCACATGGCCTAAGTCAAGAGTACAAGTGACCTAGGCAAAGTTGTATGACGGTGAGGACCCTGAAAAATCTGGTTAGTGTAGTTTAGACAGGGTAGGTTTTTGGGTCGGCTGAACCTCCTTATTTTGGGTTTTGACCTCCTCAAGAAGCTACACCTAGGCAAACTGCCTAGGGTGAAAGTGCGAAGACCAATCGAATAGTAAGACAAGTTTTGACCGATCGCCCTAGGCAAGCTTGTATGAAGAAAGGGACCCTATGGGTCATATGGAAATACATGAAAAATCGGCTAAGTCCCAAAATTGGGATGTCTGAACTACACTAAAAAGTTACCACATCAAGCAAGGCAAAGTACCTAGGTGAACCCTAGGAAGAAACACGGACCAAGTCAGATGGCCTAAGTCAAGAGTACAAGTGACCTAGGCAAAGTTGTATGGCGCTGAGGACCCTGAAAAATCGGGTTAGTGTAGTTCAGACAGGGGAGGTTTCTGGGTCGGCTGAACCTCCTTATTTCGGGTTTTGGCCTCCTCAAGAAGACAGACCTAGGCAAACTGCCTAGGGTGAAAGTGCGAAGACCAATCGAATAGTAAGACAAGTTTTGACCGATCGCCCTAGGCAAGCTTGTATGAAGAAAGGGACCCTAAGGGTCATATGGAAATACATGAAAAATCGGCTAAGTCCCAAAATTGGGATGTCAGAACTACACTAAAAAGTTACCACATCAAGCAAGGCAAACTACCTAGGTGAACCCTAGCAAGAAACACGGACCAAGTCAGATGGCCTAAGTCAAGAGAACAAGTGACCTAGGCAAAGTTGTATGACGGTGAGGACCCTGAAAAATCTGGTTAGTGTAGTTTAGACAGGGGAGGTTTTTGGGTCGGCTGAACCTCCTTATTTTGGGTTTTGACCTCCTCAAGAAGCTACACCTAGGCAAACTGCCTAGGGTGAAAGTGCGAAGACCAATCGAATAGTAAGACAAGTTTTGACCGATCGCCCTAGGCAAGCTTGTATGAAGAAAGGGACCCTATGGGTCATATGGAAATATACGAAAAATCGGCTAAGTCCCAAAATTGGGATGTCAGAACTACACTAAAAAGTTACCACATCAAGCAAGGCAAAGTACCTAGGTGAACCCTAAGAAGAAACACGGACCAAGTCAGATGGCCTAAGTCAAGAGTACAAGTGACCTAGGCAAAGTTGTATGGCGCTGAGGACCCTGAAAAATCGGGTTAGTGTAGTTCAGACAGGGGAGGTTTTTGGGTCGGCTGAACCTCCTTATTTTGGGTTTTGACCTCCTCAAGAAGCTACACCTAGGCAAACTGCCTAGGGTGAAAGTGCGAAGACCAATCGAATAGTAAGACAAGTTTTGACCGATCGCCCTAGGCAAGCTTGTATGAAGAAAGGGACCCTATGGGTCATATGGAAATATACGAAAAATCGGCTAAGTCCCAAAATTGGGATGTCAGAACTACACTAAAAAGTTACCACATCAAGCAAGGCAAAGTACCTAGGTGAACCCTAAGAAGAAACACGGACCAAGTCAGATGGCCTAAGTCAAGAGTACAAGTGACCTAGGCAAAGTTGTATGACGGTGAGGACCCTGAAAAATCTGGTTAGTGTAGTTCTGACAGGGGAGGTTTCTAGGTCGGCTGAACCTCCTTATTTCGGGTTTTGGCCTCCTCAAGAAGACAGACCTAGGCAAACTGCCTAGGGTGAAAGTGCGAAGACCAATCGAATAGTAAGACAAGTTTTGACCGATCGCCCTAGGCAAGCTTGTATGAAGAAAGGGACCCTACGGGTCATATGGAAATACATGAAAAATCGGCTAAGTCCCAAAATTGGGATGTCTGAACTACACTAAAAAGTTACCACATCAAGCAAGGCAAAGTACCTAGGTGAACCCTAGGAAGAAACACGGACCAAGTCAGATGGCTTAAGTCAAGAGTATAATTGACCTAGGCAAAGTTGTATGGCGCTGAGGACCCTGAAAAATCGGGTTAGTGTAGTTAAGACAGGGGAGGTTTCAGGGTCGGCTGGACCTCCTTATTTCGGGTTTTGGCCTCCTCAAGAAGACAGACCTAGGCGAATTGCCTAGGGTGAAACTGCGAAGACCAATCGAATAGTAAGACAAGTTTTGACCGATCGCCCTAGGCAAGCTTGTATGAAGAAAGGGACCCTTAGGGTCATATGGAAATTCATGAAAAATCGGCTAAGTCCCAAAATTGGGATGTCAGAACTACACTAAAAAGTTACCACATCAAGCAAGGCAAAGTACCTAGGTGAACCCTAGGAAGAAACACGGACCAAGTCAGATGGCCTAAGTCAAGAGTATAAGTGACCTAGGCAAAGTTGTATGGCGCTGAGGACCCTGAAAAATCGGGTTAGTGTAGTTAAGACAGGGGAGGTTTCAGGGTCGGCCAGACCTCCTTATTTCGGGTTTTGGCCTCCTCAAGAAGACAGACCTAGGCGAATTGCCTAGGGTGAAACTGCGAAGACCAATCGAATAGTAAGACAAGTTTTGACCGATCGCCCTAGGCAAGCTTGTATGAAGAAAGGGACCCTATGGGTCATATGGAAATATACGAAAAATCGGCTAAGTCCCAAAATTGGGATGTCAGAACTACACTATAAAGTTGCCACATTAGCAAGGCAGACTTGTATGAAGAACGGGACCCTGGTGAAAGTAGCAAATATCCCAAACCGAACATGAATATTATACACACAAGAGTACGAACATAAAGGAACACGGACCAAGCGTACCGAGAGAATCGGTACTATAGAGCCCTCGTGGTTCTACACAAAGACTTTATGTTCGGGGTTCACACCCCAAATCGAACGTGGAATTTACTTTCTGATGGTCATGCGGTCGTCCAAAGGGGTCTAGTATCCTGGGATGACAAGCATCACGGGCACAGCTCGTATCAAAACAGTCGAAGAGGCCCGCGAAAGCTTGCTTTCCATGGCTATGCGATGCACAAATTGAGTTTACTCACCGTAGTATAAAACGAACGAACCGAACCTATCCGAGTAGGGATAATGGGCGCAGTAACATACTTCTGTGACCCAGCGAGAGTTGAACGAGGTGACATGAACTGTCAGTGGCTTATATCAGATGGGATACATACATGAGATTGCTTTCAAATCTACACTCGAAAACCTAACCAAGTAAAAGCGAACGTGGGAAGGATTCGAAACCGGTCACGAAATCTTAAGCTGGAAAGAGTCATCACTATGGATACATATTATGCGAAACCAATCAAGTGCTCAGTACTGATCCAAAACCTAAGAGCACTAGTGAACACCTTATTCTCACCCTAGTTCACATCCAAGTGATCGACCACGTGTGTGAAGCAAAGACCAATCGAATTCCTCAATGAACCGAACACTATGAACAAATGGCCAAAAACGTTATAACTATCCAAACATCCTACTATCTAGCGAAAGTCATCACGATGGAACCATACAATGATCTTAACCTATAGCGCTCACCTATTCCTACCCAGAGTGCAAGTGAACAGATTGCTCACCCTAACCAGTTCACATCCACGTGATCGACTAACATACCGAAGTTACCACAAGTCAAAGTTATACGTTTACAAGCGCAAGACCAATCGAAAACCCCGAAAGCAATCTCGACCCAAAATGTATTATCCGTGAGTGTAGTCGAGTCTCGTACTCGTCATCTGTAATCGTCGGATAGAATATCCAGTACACGGTTGTCTTTCCAAATGAAATCTACATACAGAACTCGCTCTTGGCAAATGGGTGGCATTGGCGCAATCAGGAGCGAGTTCCCGTCCGGGTGCCAAGTGATTGGCAAATGTCTGGGGGAAAGCAACCATATATTGATTTGTCTGTTAGTGTACTGGGTGTTTGAGGTATGTAGTATCCACGCTTGGTTGGGTGTGTCAGAGGACCATGGATGCGTTCACAACCCCAATTGGGGTACATCGGGAATGATTTTGTGGAACCGATGTGCCCGGCACACACTAAGTTTTGTTGCAAGTTAATAGTGTGCCATGTCCGGGGGGGTTGTGATTAAACTCTGGTGAATTGCGTACTGTGGTGATTGGGGTATGAAAGCCCCGCAGTTGCAATGATCGGACGCGCCTAGCGTGTCCTTTAGTTGATGGTAGGGAAATGAAGGCCCTTGTCAGCTCACCTAAGTATTCATGGAAGTTTGGCATAAGGTCGCTGTGGTAGGGGTATGAAGGCCCCGTCAGCGCATGCACAATCGGGCGCACGTGCGCTTAGCGGAGTCGAATGCCGCTCAAGTGCCTGTCCGGTGCATCGGGTGTGTGTGATACGAGGGCAATGAGGTTCGCACGGGGGCTCGCCTCCCGTGTGCTACCGGACTTGACAACATATAGAACGTGGTGTTTGCTCCTCCGGGTGCAATGGGACAATGAACATTCGAACGCAAAGTCGGAATTCTGGTTGATCCTACCAGTAATATACGCTCGTCTCAAAGGTTAAGCCATGCATGTCTAAGTACAAACAGATTTAATGTGAAACCGCATAAGGCTCAGTATAACAGCTATAATTTACGAGATCATCAACCTAGTTACTTGGATAACTGTGGAAAATCTAGAGCTAATACATGCAACATGCCAGGACCCTCGCGGGAACTGGTGCACTTATTAGTCAAACCAATCGCGGGTTCTCCGTGTCATTGAGTTGAAGTCTGGATAATGATGCTGATCGTATGGTCTCGCACCGACGACAGATCTCGCAAATATCTGCCCTATCAACTATGGATGGTAGTATAGAGGACTACCATGGTTGCAACGGGTAACGGGGAATCAGGGTTCGATTCCGGAGAGGGAGCCTGAGAAATGGCTACCACATCCAAGGAAGGCAGCAGGCGCGTAAATTACCCAATCCCGGGACGGGGAGGTAGTGACGAGAAATAACAATATGAAACTCTTTAATGATGTTTCATAATTGGAATGAGTAGAGCATAAATCCTTCTACGAGGATCAAGTGGAGGGCAAGTCTGGTGCCAGCAGCCGCGGTAATTCCAGCTCCACTAGCGTATATTAAAATTGTTGCGGTTAAAACGTTCGAAGTTGATACTTGTCCAACACAGTCCGGCTCCGCCGACCCGGTCAACCCGTGGTCGGTGGGCCAAGTCGGAATCTGGTTGCGACTCAATGGTGTGGTAGGGCACCAAGTCTGTGTCATGGTGTGCCCTTCAACGGGTGCAAGTGTAACATAGAGCTCGACCGCTCACGTTTACCTTGAACAAATTAGAGTGCTTAAAGCAGGGTGCCCAAACGCCCTAGAATAATCTTGCATGGAATAATGGAATACGACCTTGGTCTAATCTTTCATTGGTTTGTACTCAGACCGGAGGTAATGATTAACAGAAGTAGTTGGGGACACTAGTATTACGGCGCGAGAGGTGAAATTCGTAGACCGTCGTAAGACTAACTAAAGCGAAGGCATTTGTCAAGGATGCTTTCTTTAATCAAGAACGAAAGTTAGAGGATCGAAGGCGATTAGATACCGCCCTAGTTCTAACCGTAAACGATGCCAACTAGCAATTGGGAGACGCTACAACCAGGTGCTCTCAGTAGCTTCCGGGAAACCAAAGTCAGGTTCCGGGGGAAGTATGGTTGCAAAGTTGAAACTTAAAGGAATTGACGGAAGGGCACCACAATGAAATGGAGCTTGCAGTTGCAATCGAGCGCTCGTGGTGAACGGACGTGTTCAGGTCGAGCTCCGCTAACGGAGAGTTATTGTGAGTAATTGAGTAATTTTCGAGAGAAGTTCCAAAGCGTAAAACGGCAGAGAGAGAAAAGAGAGTAAGGCAATGAAGAGTGGCAACTTCAACGCCTGAAAAGTGAGAGTGAGCGAGTTCGCTCCGCGGCTTCGGCCCGAAGAGAGGGAGAAAAACGCGAAACGTTCAGAGAGAGAGAGAACGGAAAGTATGGTTTGGTTCGGCTGAGCCGTGTGCTAAAAGTGGAATGTGCGTGCGAGCGGGCACGTGCGTGTGTGCAACACTTTTTCGTGTCTAGACTTCCAAAAGTAGATTGTGCGTGCGTGTGTGCAACGCTTGAATGTGCAACACTTTTTCGTGTCTAGACTTCCAAAAGTAGACTGTGCGTGCGTGTGTACAACGCTTGAATGATAGTTGTCGGGTGAAGAAGGAGGGAAGAGGGGAGAGAGAAAGGAGTGTGAGGCGACAAGAGAACGAAAAGGTTGGTTTGGCCCTGAGCCAAAAGTAGAACGTTTATGTGAACCCACAAGTGCGTGTGTACAACACTTGAATGATAGTTGTCGGGTGAAGAAGGAGGGAAGAGGGGAGAGAAAGGAGTGTTCGGCGACAAGAGAACGAAAAGTGTCTAGACTTCCAAAAGTAGATTGTACGCGCGTGTGTACAACACTTAAATGACAGTTGTCGGGTGAAGAAGGAGGGAAGAGGGGAGAGAGAAAGGAGTGTGAGGCGACAAGAGAACGGAAAGTTTGGTCTGGTTCGGCCGTGTGCTAAAAGTAGAATGTGCATGCGAGCGGGCACGTGCGTGTGTGCAACACTTTTTCGTGTCTAGACTTCCAAAAGTAGATTGTGCGTGCGTGTGTACAACGCCTGAATGATAGTTGTCGGGTGAAGAAGGAAGGAAGAGGGGAGAGAGAAAGGAATGTGTCTAGACTTCCAAAAGTAGACTGTGCGTGCGTGTGTACAACGCTTGAATGATAGTTGTCGGGTGAAGAAGGAGGGAAGAGGGGAGAGAGAAAGGAGTGTGAGGCGACAAGAGAACGAAAAGGTTGGTTTGGCCCTGAGCCAAAAGTAGAACGCTTATGTGAACCCACAAGTGCGTGTGTACAACACTTGAATGATAGTTGTCGGGTGAAGAAGGAGGGAAGAGGGGAGAGAAAGGAGTGTTCGGCGACAAGAGAACGAAAAGTGTCTAGACTTCCAAAAGTAGATTGTACGTGCGTGTGTACAACACTTAAATGATAGTTGTCGGGTGAAGAAGGAGGGAAGAGGGGAGAGAGAAAGGAGTGTGAGGCGACAAGAGAACGAAAAGGTTGGTTTGGTTCAGCCGTGTGCTAGAAGTAGAATGTGCGTGCGAGCGGGCACGTGCGTGTGTGCAACACTTTTCCGTGTCTAGACTTCCAAAAGTAGATTGTGCGTGCGTGTGTACAACGCTTGAATGATAGTTGTCGGGTGAAGAAGGAGGGAAGAGGGGAGAGAGAAAGGAGTGTTCGGCGACAAGAGAACGAAAAGGTTGGTTTGGCCCTGAGCCAAAAGTAGAACGTTTATGTGAACCCACAAGTGCGTGTGTACAACACTTGAATGATAGTTGTCGGGTGAAGAAGGAGGGAAGAGGGGAGAGAGAAAGGAGTGTGTCTAGACTTCCAAAAGTAGATTGTGCGTGCGTGTGTGCAACACTTGAATGATAGTTGTCGGGTGAAGAAGGAGGGAAGAGGGGAGAGAGACCATAGTGTTCAGCAACAAGAGAATAAGGGGAGAGAGCGAGTGACCAGGGCCGTGCAAAGCGTGAGGCAGGCCAGGAAATCAGCTGGCCAAGAGCCAACGGTCGACTGCGAATGTGTGTGTGTGAGTGAATCGGGCGAACCGGTTGGACCGTTTCAGGAAGGTGTCTCCGCTAAGAGTCAGCCACCGAAAAGCGCCCCTAGCGTTGAGTGGCGGAAACCCCGCGGGACGGGAGTCAAGCGGCCGAGCGTTGCAGATTGCATCTCATCAGGCGTCAGGATCCAGGAGAGCGGGTTAGCGATTGCATCACATCAGGCGACCGGATTTAGGTGAGCGGGCTCGCGATTGCATCTCATCAGGCGACCGGAGAGCGGCATTGCCTAATTGTAGGCGCCACATCAGGAGTGTCCCGGGAAACCATAGCGCCCGGTCAAGTGGAAAAGGAGTTGCGGATTGCAGCCGATCAGGCGATCGGATTTGGACGAGCGGGGTAGCGGATTCATCTGGCCGAGCGTTGCAGATTGCATCCCATCAGGCGTCCGGATTCAGGAGAGCGGGTTAGCGATTGCATCTCATCAGGCGACCGGATTTAGGTGAGCGGGTAGGCGATTGCAGCTCATCAGGCGACGGGAGAGCGGCATTGCCTAACTGTAGGTGCCACATCAGGAGTGTCCCGGGAAACCATAGCGCCCGGTCAAGTGGAAAGGGGTTGCGGATTGCATCTCACCAGGCGACCGGATTCGAACGAGCGGGGTAGAGGATTTACTTGGCTGAGCGTTGCAGATTACATCTCATCAGGCGTCCGGATTGAGGAGATTAGTTATTGCATATCATCAGGCGACCGGATATAGGTGAGCGTTAGCGATTGCATCTCATCAGGCGACCGGATTTAGGTGAGCGGGTTAGCGATTGCATCTCATCAACACTGCCGGCATTGGCTAACTGCAAGCGTCACAACGGAGAGAGTTTCGACAATGGTAGGAAGTCTAGCGGGGTAGGGGTCGATCATTCCATCTAAGTCCCCCCGCCCCCATCTACTCATCACCATGCTTGACAAGACACCGAAAAAGACACTGCGAGCTGGCCCAGCCACGGGCCGCAGCTCGGCGGTAGAGAATGCCGAGGCGGCCGAAGTGGAAGCTGCATGCGCAACAACTAGGACGAAAAGGGTGGAACGGACGCCGCCGCCGCAACGGACGCCGCGGCCGCGCGCGCGCTCCTCGAGCAGCAGGCTTCCGTTCGAGGAAAACCTAATAATGTTCATCGGAGACGTGGAGAAGGAGCTAGAAACATCGGCGAAGTCAAGCGCAACTCCTGTGGCTTCCCCGGTAGCGGAAAACTGCTCGACGGTATCGACGCCCGCAGCAACCAATTCTTTGGTTCAGGAGCAGCAGGTCCCGCAGCTCCAAGAGGCATCGGGAGGGAAAGACCCCTCGGAGAATAACACGCAGAGCGCTGGAATGGCCGCAATGGCCGAAACCATCAAGGCCCTGACGGCGCAAAACGCGGCACTGCAAGCCCAGGTAGCAGAGTTAATGGCCAAGGTAGAGAGGCTCCTGGAAGCCCAAGCCGCCCAAGCCATCCAGCAGGCCCAACTGGTGGAAGAGGGTCGAAAGAACATTAGGGAAATGGTTCGCGAGGCCATGGGAGAAAAACCAAAGCCCAAACAACTGAGCAGCAGCATCAGGAATGAGGTCAAAGAGACAGTGTCACTGCCACCGCGAGCACAGCAGCAGCAGCATTCGAAGCCACAGCAGCAGTCACAGCGGCAGCAGGGGCAGAAGCAGCAGCAGTCGCAGCGGCAGGGGGGGCAGCAACAGCAGCAAAGGCAGCAGCAGCAGCAGGACGAGGGCTTCCGGACAGTAGACAAGAAAGGTCGCCCGATCTACAATAAGCAGCGAGAGGAGTCTCGGGTCAACAAGGAGAATCCCAAGGCCAACATGGGCAAGAGGACCGAGATTCCCAGCGACAGGCGTTCGTTCGCCGAGACGGTAGTGGGAAATGGAACGACTAGGCCGCAAGCAGGAGCAGTTCCAGTCACACGCCCGCAGGGCGATTGTCGACCCCCGAGGCCAGCGATGACCAAAGGAAGACCGGACGTCATCACAGTCTGCCCGCCAGCGGGGGTTAGCTACCGGGACGTGTTCGTCAAGGTCCGAGCTCTAGAAGATGTCGCGGATAAGGTCCAGCGCGGAGAGCGCACTGCAGCCAATAACCTGACCATGACCCTCAAGAGGAAGGCGGACGCCCAGGCGGTGTTCGAGCGGGTACGAGCAGCAGCACCAGAGGGCAGCGAGGTCCATCTTCGGCTCGACACGGCCGTGGTAACGTTCAAAGGAGTAGACATGTTGGCCGAGCGCGAGGATGTCGCGAGGGCCATCTCAAAACAGTTCGGCGAGAAGGTCAGCGCGGAATGTGTCACCCTCCGGCGATTTTACCAGGGCGATCAGCGGGCGTTCGTCAGGCTGCCAAGGCGGATTGCCAACGCGCTGGTAGGAAACCGCCTGGTCTTTGGATACAGTAGCTGCTGGGTTGACTTCGCCCCAGCCAGGCCAGTTGAAGAGATGCGCTGCCACCGCTGCCTGCTTCGCGGGCACATTGCGCGCTCCTGCCCCGGTCCAGACCGTTCCGCACTGTGCCGTCGGTGCGGTGGGCAGGGCCACAAGGCTGCAGGCTGCAGCAATCCAGTGAAGTGCCTGGTGTGCGGAGGACCGCATGCTACCGGCACAGAAAAGTGCATGAACCGCCGTCAGAATTCAACGTAGTACTGCAGCAGAATTTAAGACGGAGTGCGATGGCCCAGGATCTACTGACCCAGTTGGCCCGCGAACGTGGTGCGGACGTGGCACTTTTGTCCGACTATCACCGCGTTCCAGCGAACAACGGCAACTGGGTCTTTGATCCCGCAACAAGAACAGCGGTCGTCGCACTGGGGAGATTCCCGATCCAGCGAGTGGTGAGCGTCGCGGAAGGGATGGTGGCGGTGGAGGTGAACGGCATCACCTTTATTAGCTGTTACGCCCCACCATCCTGGGATCTCCCCCGGTTCAGAGTACTAATGGAGGCGGTGCAGATAGCAGCACATGGACGGCAGCGGGTGGTCCTGGCCGGCGATTTCAACGCGGCCGCGGTCGAGTGGGGCCGCCAATCCACCAACAACCGGGGACACGAAATCATCGCCCTTGCGGAGCTGTTATCATTACGGGTGCTGAACCGCGGACGGACACCGACCTTCACGGGGAGTGCCGTTGCCCCCCCGGTGGTGAATGATATCAGTCTGGCGTCCAGGAGCATCGCGGGCGGGGAGGACTGGGTCGTCCTGCAGGATTACACAGCGAGCGACCATCAGCCGCTGTTCTACACCGTGGGCATCCCCGCAGCACCAACGCGCCGTTCGGTTAGAGCAGACCAACCACCCCCGAGGCCGAGTCGACGATGGGACACGTCGGTGTT
>NW_026525451.1:0-21557 GCF_943734705.1 Anopheles coustani | reverse complement strand
AAAATTTAGCCTCAGGAGTCGAAAAAATTGTAGAAAAAAAATAACTTTTTTCTTGAAAAATTTAGCCCCAGGAGTCGAAAACAATGGAGAAAAAATAGTAACTTTTTTCTTGAAAAATTTAGCCCCAGGAGTCGAAAAAATTGGCGAAAAAAAGTAACTTTTTTCTTGAAAAAATTAGAACCAGGAGTCAAAAAAATTGGCGAAAATAAATAACTTTTTTTCGTGAAAAATTTAGTCAAAGGAGTAGATAAAAATGGCGAAAAAAAGTAACTTTTTTCGAGAAAAATTTAGCCCCAGGAGTCGAAAAGAATGGCGAAAAAAAGTAACTTTTTTCGAGAAAAATTTAGCCCCAGGAGTCGACAAAATAAGCGAAAAAAAGTAACTTTTTTCTTGAAAAATTTAGCCTCAGGAGTCGAAAAAAATAGCGAAAAAAAATAACTTTTTTCTTGAAAAATTTAGCCTCAGGAGTCGAAAAAATTGGCGAAACAAAATATTTTTTTTCGAGAAAAATTTAGCACCAGGAGTCGAAAAAAATGGCGAAAAAAGGTTACGTTTTTCTTGAAAAATTTAGCCTCAGGAGTCGAAAAAACTGGCGAAAAAAAGTAACTTTTTTCGAGAAAAATTAAGCTCCAGGAGTCGAAAAAAATGGCGAAAAAAAGTAACGTTTTTCTTGAAAAATTAAGCCTCAGGAGTCGAAAAAATTGGCGAAAAAAAGTAACTTTTTTTGAGAAAAATTTAGCCCCAGGAGTCGAACAAAATGGCGAAAAAAAGTAACTGTTTTCTTGAAAAATCTAGCCTCATGAGTCGTAAAACATGGCGAAAAAACGTAACTTTTTTCTTGAAAAATATAACCCCAGGAGTCGAAAAAAATGGCGAAAAAAAGGTTCTTTTTCTTGAAAAATTTAGCCCCTGGAGTCGAAAAAATTGGCGAAAAAAAGTTACTTTTTTCTTGAAAAATTTAGCCACAGGAGTCGAAAAAATTGGCGAAGAAAAGTATCATTTTTCGAGAAAAATTTAGCCCCAGGAGTCGAAAAAATTGGCGAAAAAAAATAACTTTTTTCGAGAAAAATTTAGCCCCAGGAGTCGAAAAAAATGGCGAAAAAAAGTAACTTTTTTCGAGAAAAATTTAGCCCCAGGAGTCGAAAAAATTGGCAAAAAAAAGTAACTTTTTTCTTGAAAAATTTAGCCCCAGGAGTCGAAAAAAATGGCGAAAAAAAGTAACTTTTTTCTTGAAAAATTAAGATTCAGTAGTCGAAAACATTGGCGAAAAACAGTAACTTTTTTTCGAGAAAAATTCAGCCCCAGGAGTCGAAAAAATTGGCGAAAACAAATGACTTTTTTCGAGAAAAATGTAGCCCGAGGAGTCGAAAAAAATGGCGAAAAAAAAATAACTTTTTTTGAGAAAAATTAAGCCCCAGGAGTCGAAAAAAATGGCGAAAAAAAATAACTTTTTTCGTGAAAAATTTAGCCCCAGGAGTCGAAAAAAATGGCGAAAAAAAGTAACTTTTTTCGAGAAAAATTTAGCCTCAGGAGTCGAAAAAAATGGCGAAAAAAAGAAACGTTTTTCTTGAAAAATTTAGCCTCAGGAGTCGAAAAAAATGGAGAAAAAAAATAACTTTTTTCTTGAAAAATTTAGCCCCAGGAGTCGAAAAAAATGGAGAAAAAATAGTAACTTTTTTCTTGAAAAATTTAGCCCCAGGAGTCGAAAAATTGGCGAAAAAAAGTAACTTTTTTCTTGAAAAAATTAGCCCCAGGAGTCGAAAAAATTGGCGAAAATAAATAACTTTTTTTCGTGAAAAATTTAGCCAAAGGAGTAGATAAAAATGGCGAAAAAAAGTTACTTTTTTCGAGAAAAATTTAGCCCCAGGAGTCGAAAAAATTGGCGAAAAAACATAACTTTTTTCGAGAAAAATTTAGCCCCAGGAGTCGACGTTTTTCTTGAACGTTTTTCTTGAAAAATTTAAGCTCAGGAGTCGTAAAAAATGGCGAAAAAAAATTACTTTTTTCTTGAAAAATTAAGCCTCAGGAGTCGAAAAACATGGCGAAAAAAAGTAACTTTTTTCTTGAAAAATTTAGCCTCAGGAGTCGAAAAAAATGGCGAAAAAAAGAATCTTTTTGCTTGAAAAATTTAGCCCCAGGAGTCGAAAAAATTGGCGAAAAAAAGTAATTTTTGTTTTGAAAAATTTAGCCTCAGGAGTCGAAAAAATTGGCGAAAAAAAGTAACTTTTTTCGAGAAAAATGAAGCCCCAGGAGTCGAAAAAATTGGCGAAAAAAAAATTTTTGTGCTTGAAAAATTTAGCCTCAGGAGTCGAAAAAATTGGCGAAAAAAAATAACTTTTTTCGAGAAAAATTTAGCCCCAGGAGTCGAAAAAAATGGAGAAAAAAATAACTTTTTTCGAGACAAATTAAGCCCCAGGAGTCGAAAAAATTGGCGAAAAAAATAACTTTTTTCGAGAAAAATTTAGCCCCAGGAGTCGAAAAAATTGGTGAAAAAAAATAACTTTTTTCGAGAAAAATTTAGCCCCAGGAGTCGAAAAAATTGGCGAAAAAAAATAACTTATTTCTTGAAAAATTAGGCCTCAGGAGTCGAAAAAATTGGCGAAAAAAAGTAACTTTTTTTCGAGAAAAATTTAGCCCCAGGAGTCGAAAAACTTGGCGTAAGAAAATAACTTTTGTTGAGACAAATGTAGCCCCAGGAGTCGAAAAGAATGGCGAAAAAAAGTAACTTTTTTCGAGAAAAATTTAGCCTCAGGAGTCGAAAAAAATGGCGAAAAAAAATAACTTTTTTCTTGAAAAATTTAGCCTCAGGAGTCGAAAAAATTGGCGAAACAAAATATTTTTTTTCGTGAAAAATTTAGCACCAGGAGTCGAAAAAAATGGCGAAAAAAGGTAACGTTTTTCTTGAAAAATTTAGCCTCAGGAGTCGAAAAAAATGGCGAAAAAAAGTAACTTTTTTCGAGAAAAATTAAGCCTCAGGAGCCGATAAAAATAGAGAAAAAAAATAACTTTTTTCTTGAAAAATTTAGCCCCAGGAGTCGAAAAAATTGGTGAAAAAAAATAACTTTTTTCGAGAAAAATTTAGCCCCAGGAGTCGAAAAAATTGGCGAAAAAAAATAACTTATTTCTTGAAAAATTAGGCCTCAGGAGTCGAAAAAATTGGCGAAAAAAAGTAACTTTTTTTCGAGAAAAATTTAGCCCCAGGAGTCGAAAAACTTGGCGTAAGAAAATAACTTTTGTTGAGACAAATGTAGCCCCAGGAGTCGAAAAGAATGGCGAAAAAAAGTAACTTTTTTCTTGAAAAATTTAGCCTCAGGAGTCGAAAAAAATAGCGAAAACAAATAACTTTTTTCTTGAAAAATTTAGCCTCAGGAGTCGAAAAAATTGGCGAAACAAAATATTTTTTTTCGAGAAAAATTTAGCACCAGGAGTCGAAAAAAATGGCGAAAAAAAGTAACGTTTTTCTTGAAAAATTTAGCCTCAGGAGTCGAAAAAAATGGCGAAAAAAAGTAACTTTTTTCGAGAAAAATTAAGCCTCAGGAGCCGATAAAAATAGAGAAAAAAAATAACTTTTTTCTTGAAAAATTTAGCCCCAGGAGTCGAAAAAAATGGAGAAAAAAAAAACTTTTTTCGAGAAAAATTTAGCCCCAAGAGTCGAAAAAATTGGCGAAAAAAATAACTTATTTCTTGAAAAATTAAGCCTCAGGAGTCGAAAAAATTGGCGAAATAAAGTAACTTTTTTTCGAGAAAAATTTAGCCCCAGGAGTCGAAAAAATTGGCGTGAAAAAATAACTTTTGTTGAGAAAAATGTAGCCCCAGGAGTCGAAAAGAATGGCGAAAAAAAGTTACTTTTTTCGAGAAAAATTTAGCCCCAGGAGTCGAAAAAATTGGCGAAAAAAAGTAACTTTTTTCTTGAAAAATTAAGCCTCAGGAGTCGAAAAAAATAGCGAAAAAAAGTAACTTTTTTCTTGAAAAATTTTGCCTCAGGAGTCGAAAAAATTGGCGAAAAAAAGTAACTTTTTTTCAAGAAAAATTTAGCCCCAGGAGTCGAAAAAATTGGCGAAAAAAATAACTTTTTTCTTGAAAAATTTAGCCCCAGGAGTCGAAAAAAATTGAGAAAAAAAATAACTTTTGTCGAGAAAAATTTAGCCCCAGGAGTCGTAAAGAATGGCGAAAAAAAGTAACTTTTTTCGAGAAAAATGTAGCCCCAGGAGTCGAAAATTGGCGAAAAAAAGTATCTTTTTTCGAAAAAAATTAAACCTCAGGAGTGGAAAAAAATGGCGAAAAAAAGTAACTTTTTTCTTGAAAAATTTAGCCTCAGGAGTCGAAAAAAATGCGAAAAAAGTAACTTTTTTCTTGAAAAATTTAGCCTCAGGATTCGAAAAAATTGGCGAAAAAAAGTATCTTTTTTCTTGAAAAATTTAGCCCCAGGAGTCGAAAAAATTGGCGACAAAAAATAACTTTTTTCGAGAAAAATGTATTCCCAGGAGTCGAAAAAAATGGCGAAAAAATGTAAAGCCTCACGGCCACGACAGCTAAAAAATAATTTTCACCCGAAAAAAACCGGATTTTTTTCGCTTCAACACCGTTTTCACGACATTTACCGTGGCCGGGCTCTTTATGGTAGGACACTCACAACACTGTCTTTTATCATAAGATTTTAGATAAAATTGATAATTCTTTGATTACGTTATCAAATAAACGTTAAATATTTGGTAGACTCGGTGATAATACGCACCACGGCAAAACGGTTTGCTTAGATTTGAGCTGTCAAAACATTTTCACCCTTTTTTCGCTACCATTTTCGTGGTCCATCCACAGATTTTGAAAAACTTTTTCGGCACTCATTGTCGTGAAAAAGTGAGTGCCGAAAAAGTTTTTCGCCTCTCGTGGCCGTGAGGCTTAACTTTTTTCGAGAAAAATGTAGCCCCAGGAGTCGAAAAAAATGGCGAAAAAAAGTAACTTTTTTCGAGAAAAATTTAGCCTCAAGAGTCGAAAAAAATGGTGAAAAAAAGTAACTTTTTTCGAGAAAAATTAAGCCCCAGGAGTCGATAAAAATGGCGAAAAAAAGTAACTTTTTTCGTCTAAAATTTAGCCCCAGGAGTCGAAAAAATGGCGAAAAAAAGAATCTTTTTTTCTTGAAAAATTTAGCCTCAGGAGTCGAAAAAATTGGCGAAAAAAAATAACTTTTTTCGAGAAAAATTTAGCCCCAGGAGTCGAAAAAATTGGCGAAAAAAAGTATCTCTTTTCTTGAAAAATTTAGCCCCAGGAGTTGAAAAAAATGGCGAAAAAAAGTAACTTTTTTCTTGAAAAATTAAGCCCCAGGAGTCGAAAAAATTGGAGAAAAAAAATAACTTTTTTCTTGAAAAATTAAGCCCCAGGAGTCGAAAAAATGGAGAAAAAATAGTAACCCCAGGAGTCGAAAAAATAGGCGAAAAAAAGTATCTTTTTTCTTATTTATTTATTTATTTATTTATTTATTTATTTATTTATTTATTTATTTCCTTATAAAGTGTGTGGCCAACATCACGGCCTGGACACTGAGCTTAATACTAAGGACTAACTCTAGCGTAAAGAAGCAGCAATTCATTTTTAAAGCGTAACATAGAGGAGTTAAAGTCAAAGTACTCATAGTAATTATTAAAGTTTCGCATCATCACTAACAGAGGTTCGTTATGGCTGTATAATCGCCTACGTAGTTGAGGTGCTAAAAATTGTCTATTTCTTATAATTCTAGCAGGAGCATATATGTTAATTCTAGCCAGCAAATCAGGGGCGTCAATCTCTCCTGTCAAAAGTTTACCAATGAATACGCATTGCGCAACTTTACGCCTGTGGTCAAGGGATTGTAAACCTAATAACAAGCAACGTGTACGATAGTCAAGTCGAAACGATACAGATCGAGAGAAAAGTCGTAACGCGACACAAGTAAGCCTACGCTGAACTGCCTCTATTCTATGTGTCCAATAATCGGTAGACGGAGACCAAATGACGCTATTGAACTCTAAGATTGAGCGGACCAGACTGACATATAACGCTTTTACACATGTAGGATCTGTGAATTCCTGACACTGCTTGCAAACAAATCCTAGCAACCTCGTAGCTTTATCTATTATTTTCTTGTAGTGCACATTGAACGTTAACTTACTGTCTAGGTAAACTCCGAGATCGCGGACCTCGGTTACGCGAGCAATATCGGTACCCATGATTTTGTAATTATGAACGACAGGTTTGTCTATTCTATGATAAGTTAACACACAACACTTTTCAGTTGAAATACTTAGGTCGTTTAGATGGCACCAATCACTAAAGTTATCACAGAATGTTTGCAAAGTATCGCAGTCCATTTCAGTCTCATTTGGCAGATAAATCCTTAGGTCATCTGCATACATTAAGCAAGCCTTTTCGGGAATCACAGTAGTCACGTCATTAAAAAATATTGAAAACAGCAGAGGACCAAGATTGCTCCCTTGTGGTACGCCAGAAGTACCTTCAAACACATTGGAGAACACATCACCTATCTGCACGGAGTAGCGACGATCGTGGAGATAAGAGCTGAACCACTCAACCAGCGATGGTGACACACCCAGCCTCTGCAGTTTAGCCAGCAGTAATGAATGATTCACACGGTCAAAGGCCGCTTTTAGGTCCGTGTATACAGCATCCAGTTGGAGTCCGCACGCGAAAGTTTCATGGCACACGGTGACAAATTCAAGCAGATTTGTTGTTACAGATCTTCGCGGATAGAAACCATGTTGGCGCCTGCTGATGACATCCCGGCAGCAATTCAGAAGATCACGATGGACAATCACCTCGAATACTTTTGAGCAGGCGCACAGAGAAGTTATGCCTCTGTAGTTCTCAGCATGCTTTTTGTCGCCTTTCTTATGAATAGGAAACATCCAAGAAAATTTCCACGCAAAAGGGAACGTACCCTGTTCAAGCGACATGGAAAATATCTTGGACAGAGGCATTGCGAGAGAGGCACTGCATTTTTTTAATATCGTTGACGGTACACCATCAGGTCCTGGCCTCAATGATTGCTTTATCGTATTAATCGCTTTTTTTACCGATTCGACCGACACATCAATATCAGATGGAGTAAAGTTGACTAATTCACGCGGAACATTTGCAACTGCGGCATTCAAACGAGGCATGTCGTAACTAACTCCACTTGAGAACTGATTTCTAAAACGGTCTGCAAAGAGATTACAGGACTCTTGGTCATTAGCGGAAACTGAGCCATTGTACGTTATGAGCTGAGGTATTCGGGTATTAACGCGCCTCGAGTTTACATAGCTCCAGAATTGGCGTGGGTTACTTCTCAGGTTCTCCTGAATCCTTCTCACATACTGATCATGCAATATTTTGTTCAGTCGTCGATACAGGTTATGTGCCATAATGTGTCTCATTTTTGCATAGTGGGTCATTTTTTTTCTATAGCTACGATAGCAAGTAGCTTTCACACGTTTCAGTTCCTGAAGCTGGCGCGTTGACCACGGGGGACCACGCCTCCTGATTCGTTGGGGACAGCAGCGTGTGAGATAACCCATCAATATGTTATTAAATTTATCAACAGCCAGGTTTACATCGGGTACTGACTCAATCATGGTCCAGTCAGTGCTCTCGAGAAGCTCCTTTAGTCGTGCGAAGTTGGTCTTTTTAAAATCAAATCGATGAGCATAGTCATGTGTGTCTATTCGTGAGGGAACTGGCGGCTCAGCTTCAGGCGATGGGTAGTGTAGCAGTAGTTCAAGCGGTGGATGGTAGGTATCAGCGTCTACTACAGGAAAAGGTGATTCAGTCAGTGAGTAACCAAAGTTAACCACGTTATTGCACACAAAAGCAAGATCCAGCATGCAGTTGCTACTATTGCGGATTTGATTTATCTGGTTGAGTCCTGCATAGTTTATTGCGTCTATTATTGCTTGGCATCCTGGTGTGACACGTGATGCAGTATAGTTCAGCTGGGGCAAGCCGTAATTATCGGTAACCCACGATAGAGAGGGGAAGTTGAAATCTCCAAGCACAACGTACATGTTGGAGTTCCGGTTATTGTGTCTATTGTTACCAGTTATTGTGTCTAACGAGTTTGTTAAAGACTCTATCACTGTCGGTTTGTTGTTCTGATCTGGAGGGAGGTATACAGTTCCGATAGTAACAGTGGATCGTCGCAAGTATATGTTCACCCATATTTGTTCTATATTATCTGGTGAAGAACAAAGCGATGATCGATGCTTAGATGCAACAGCAATCAAAACACCACCACCCCTGAGTTTGTTACTATTTTTGACGTTGCGATCTAGTCTGTAAATAGTGTAGTTGTCGTCGAACAGCAAAGCAGACGGAATGGCCTCATCGAGCCAGGTTTCGGTGAGTGCAATGACATCGTAGTTAGAGGTGGTTGAATATGCATACACAGCTGAGCATTTTGATCGCAGTCCACGAACGTTTTGGTAAAATATAGAGAGGTCATTCCACTTGCTAAACAGACGGCGGTGGTCGGAGAGAAGGTGAAAGAGAATCAGCAGACGAGGATGTTGTGCTTGGCATAATCGCACTATTCGAGTTCAGTTCTTCTTGTAGGCTGGAGTGGTTAACATCACGTGTGCTCGCAGGATGAAAAGTGCTTTGAGGTCGCTCTCTCTGCTCAAATTCACGGTAGACAAAGTCACTAGGCCACGTGGAAGGAGACAGTGCCTTTTCTCGAAGTATTGATGGCACTCCACTATGGAGCGAAAAGAGCAAATTGCCGGGATAAAATTCAGAATCAAATGTTTTGCAATTTTTTCATTGTAATATCGTGTAATACTATTATATTACACGAAATTATGATGTTTCGGGACAATCCCGCCAGGTGGCGCTGCAAAAACCTCATATTTTTGGAATTTTCTATGGGTGCATTATTTTTTAATTTTTTTTTTATACTAACTTAAAGATTTTTTAAAGTTTGATATAAAACAAACTAAATTTACTACAAACTTCCATTCAAAATATTGTCATCTGGAATATAATTGATATTCAAAGCATCTAACGCGGACATAACGTCTCCTAACGAAGAGCTACTATCTGAATATTCTGAACTTGTACCATCATCTTCTTGGGTTTGAATTGGCAAGGGACTGTTACTATTTGAGGAGCTGTAATCTACGAAGAATGTTTTTACTGCGTCTGGGTATGGAATTTGTTTTTTATTTTTCAACGATTTAGCCAGAGATATTGTTGAAATGTATGGATCGGATGATTGTAATGCTCTCATAAAAATGTCTTTAATATTGAATTCTCGTGACATTTTACGGGCGTGTTCTCTTCTATCCCTTCTGTATATTTTATTTCTACCTTCTGCTGCTTCCTCTCCTAAGGATCCCAATGGAGCTGGGGCATTTACAATGATTTCACCTACATGCGCAAGAACTTTATGGACAGTGGAAGGCATTTTGTACCAATTGTAATGATGTATGTAAAACTTGTATGTATCTTTGCAATATAGACTAATAGTTTTTGGATTTAAAGGCTGTGAACAGTTGATGGCTATTAAAATATTTCGAAACCTTTCTATGAGTTCTGTTTCTATTTGCAAAATATCGCTCAATTTTTCTATGTTTGAAAAAGCCCGACGACAAACATTTCCCGTCGTACTATTTCCACCCATTTGCCTTGGTTCATCTACTTTTACACCAAATTCCTTGTACATCTTTTCCAATACAATTTTTTTTCGATCATTGTACATGCTTTTAAAATTTTTAGTAACCTTCCATTTTTTAAATTCAATTCTGTACGAAATGTGAAGCAAGCATTCGAAAAATCTGATCCAACAGTGCAGTGGAGATATTCCATAAGATAAATTCTCAGGAGTTGGAATAAATCCATTTTCTAAGTGCTCTACACTGTTCATTTCGGTTGGTTTTGCACCACATATACAACATGTTTGCATAGATAGAGTGTCGGTTAAATATGCCAAAATTTTTCCACCAATTAAACTCATGTAATATGAATAGTTTACCGTCACATTACTTGTTTCATTTAGCTGAATTGTATAAGGAACTAACCTGGTTATTTGGCTTTTGATTTCGTCTACTGTTTGTAAAACTTTTTCTTTTGACTCTTTCGCAAACTCGATCACAATTGGCCTGCAAAACCTAACACTTTGAGGCATCAAGTTTATCCAGATGATATCTGAATCGTCACTGATGAACGAAAGACGGATAGGCGTTAATGCCGATACTAATAAATCACTGTCTGATGCAGTATTTTCTCCGGAATCATGAAGCGGTTGATTGTAAATGCTGTGTCCACTAGATCCGTCAATGCCCCACGAGCACAATAATACGACGCTTAGTGAATCACACAAAGAAGATGAAAGGTGTCGCAAGATTTCTGCCTTTTGTATTTCAATTATTCTACACGCAGTGTGATTAACCAACTCTTGTAGATTAACTTCAGCTTTTGTTTCACTAATAGAAATAAAATCTTCACTTGGTGCGCAGGTTTTTTTAAGTTTGTTGATTTGGTAATATGACGGAAAAACTTTTTTTGATACTTTATGCAAATCATTATACTGGGATTTTGAGAAACTATTGTCTATAAAACATGCCAACGCTTCTTCGGCAGATACTAAAACATCACTTTTGGTTGTCATTGGCATAACACTTGAAGGATTTTTCAAAAACATGTCTATCATACTCATCAGCCTTAACTGCTTTTCTTTAAAAGCAAACAACCTCACTGAGTATAATTCCTTTTCGAGATTGCCGTTGATATCTGTCTCTTTGGCCACACTTCGACGTTTATTCCTCACGCAGAGATCATTAAACTCTTTTTTTGGCCGTCCACGACTTTTGTTTTCCGTATAGGCACTAATGTCAAATGGTTTGTTCAACCAGATTTTTGAATCCTTTTGAAAATTCTTCGAGTTTCTAGCACATTTCTTCAATCTAGCCTTGAAACTTTTTTCCAGTATCATCAACTTATTAGTCACTTTCAATTTATCACACGGTTTGATGCTTACTTTACTTTCAATGAACTGTAAAGCATACCCAATGTTTTCCTTGCAAGAAGCATTGTTTTTCAAAACGTTTATGATATCATTGATTATAAAGGAACCCATCGTGAAATTATTAAATCAATCTCAGATAGATTATTTACTTGAAAACTAAAAAAACGTTGTTCGTTCTCCAAGGAGCTTTCTGACAATTGGTGTTTATGCTGTTCAAGGTAAAGCTTGAATGATGTTTTTATAAACGAACGTATGTTATATATGTATCTTTTCAAATGCATACCGCTATGGTATGCCGTTCGAAGGTCAAAATTTTAACATCTACCTTAGCTGTTACTGTATGGTTAGGGTATATTGTTTTCAAAAGCAAATATTATCAAATATTTGTGTTCACTTCTATGAGTTATCCACCCACAATTAGCGGCGTTTTACCATTAGGGTAGAAAAAGAGTGACAGGTATATCTACCCAAAATTCACGGCTTTTACAGGTAAGGGTACAAACAGAACAAAGTGTTAGTGTAGGGTACATTTATTATTATTTATTATTTTAGTGTAGGGTACATTATTCCGAGGAATTTTGGGTATAAAAAAATGGGTTTGTGAGCTGTAGAACAAGTAAAAGCGACCTGATACATTCAAAGCAAACCAAACCAAGTTTCATTCTTTGCCAGTGACTTGGCTTGTCTTTCCCCTTTTATGTGATGTTCAATCACTACCCTGCTTCACATTTTTCATTGAATGAGAATTTCAAATTTGAATGCATTGAATGAGAATTCATATTTCTTACCACACATGATGCTGCATATGGCATGATGGAGGCGCCTAGTAGCTGATAAACTATAAGCTTCACATCTAAAGTACAGAATAACGTAAAGATGCGCGCGTATGCGCAAAAAAAACTATCATTTATTGTTACAAAACATTCTAGGCTATAAGTGGGTATGCATCATATTACAATCTTTCGCAATCCTTAGCGATGGCATAAGGTTAAAAACAGAAAATTGAAAAATTTTCCGGGAGTTTTGCGAAACAATGCTTAATATTTTGTGACATTCAATTTCAATTAGCTTAAACTGTCAATAATTTTAAAGCTTGATAATAAACCTTTCCAAAACTGTGCTTGGAATCCGATTCCGACCATTATTATAGGAGTTACAGACCTTCAAAGTTGATGGATTTTTTTCAATTTTTCACGCAATATTTTCACAAATCTTGACTTTGAGAGGCTGTTTCTCAGAACCTGGAAGAGCAGAGGCTCTAGTTTTTGGGTCATTTCTTAGTTTCATCTTGTAGTTTAAGAAAACATGTCTCTTTTTTCTGAAATCCAAAAATGAATTTTTGATTTTTATCCCGGCTTCGCTCCATCGTGCACTCCAATCTTGAAGGAAATGTGGCGCATCGTCGATAAATCTCGGTTACGCGCATATAAAGTATGAACAATAGTATCTTCGATCCCCAAGTGCTCGTCGACAAATTTTTTCATATCATCGGCTGTGACATCTCGGTGCACGCGAGTAATAAAAAGCCAGGTTAAGTTGCCCGGCGGTGGAACAAAACGGACGTGCGAATTTGTTGTGATCCCACTCCCTGAGCCATGCAAAAGCGTCTTGGGACGCGGGATGGGGAAGTGTGCTGGCGATGTGGAATCCTGTGTATCGCTTAGTGGATCAATATTGGTGACGTGTTTTGCTTTGACGTGCCCGCTCTCCGCCATGTACGTTTTAGTTGGCTTCACAGCAGGAGGGCGCGGGTGTGCAGGAATCGGGGGTTTCGCCGCGTTGAGGACAGATGACCAAGACGGCTTGGTGTGTGTGAATCTCTTATCCAGCTCCGTAAGAAGATCTCCGTTCATTTGTTTAAGTAGCTGAGTCAGTGCTTGTAAATCGTTACTTTCGTAATTGCGGCAACTCTCACACATCCACTTAAGACCGCGATTACGGGCCAATTCCTTCGTGCAAGTGCCGTTTAATTTGAGACATTCAGCGTGGAACATAGCATTACAGTTGATAAATAGCGATTTACCGCAGCAAACAACCGGATCCTTAATAATGACGGAGCTACAAATAGGGCAAACAGCATCCATGGTGATAAGTACGAGCTGATGATTGTGAAGTACGATGTGTTGATGTGTTTGTTAGAAATCAATACACTGGTATAGTTGAGCGGGAACTTGATGCTGGTGTAGTAGTGGCTGGTTGCTGGTCAACAGAAAGCGTCAGGCGACGCCAAATAGGTAAACAGTCGATTTCACAGCAGCAAAGTTCGCCAAAATTAACGACTGAACGCGATCGGCGCATCCGAGCATTTTTTCTTGAAAAAATAAGCCCTAGGAGTCGAAAAAATTGGCGAAAAAAAAATAACTTTTTTTCGTGAAAAATTTAGCCCAGGAGTAGAAAAAAATGGCGAAAAAAAGTAACTTTTTTCGAGAAAAATTTAGCCCCAGGAGTCAAAAAAATTGTCGAAAAAAAATTTCTTTTTTTCGTGAAAAATTTAGCCCCAGAAGTAGAAAAAAATGGCGAAAAAAAGTAACTTTTTACGAGAAAAATTTAGCCCCAGGAGTCGAATAAATTGGCGAAAAAAATAACTTTTTTCGAGAAAAATTTAGCCCCAGGAGTCGACGTTTTTCTTGAACGTTTTTCTTGAAAAATTTAACCTTTCGACCAAAGTCGAAAAAATGGCGAAAAAAAATTATTTCTTTCTTGAAAAATTTAGCCTTAGGAGTCGAAAAAAATGGCGAAACAAAGAAACTTTTTTCTTGAAAAATTTATCCTCAGGAGTCAAAAAAAAATGGCGCAAAAAAGAATCTTTTTTCTTGAAAAATTTAGCACCAGGAGTCGAAAAAATTGGCGAAAAAAAGTAACTTTTTTCTTGAAAAATTTAGCCTCAGGAGTCGAAAAAATTAACGAAAAAAAGTAACTTTTTTTCGAGAAAAATTTAGCCCCAGGAGTCGAAAAAATTGGCGAAAAAAAGTTTTTTTTTCTTGAAAAATTAAGCCTCAGGAGTCGAAAAAATTGGCGAAAAAACAAAATTTTTTTCAAGAAAAATTTAGCCACAGGAGTCGAAAAAATTGGCGAAAAAAAGTAACGTTTTTCTTGAAAAATTAAGCCTCAGGAGTCGAAAAAAATGGCGAAAAAAAGTAACTTTTTTCTTGAAAAATTTAGCCCCAGGAGTCGAAAAAAATGGCGAAAAAAAGTAACTTTTTTCTTGAAAAATTTAGCCTCAGGAGTCGAAAAAATTGGCGAAATTAAGGAACGTTATTCGAGAAAAATTTAGCCCCAGGAGTCGAAAAAAAAGGCGAAAAAATGTAACGTTTTTCTTGAAAAATTTAGCCTCAGGAGTCGAAAAAAATGGCGAAAAAAAGTTACTTTTTCGAGAAAAATTAAGCCTCAGGAGTCGAAAAAATTGGCGAAAAAAAATTACTTTTTTCGAGAAAACTTTAGCCTGAGGAGTCGAAAAAAATGGCGTAAGAAAGTAACTTTTTTCTTGAAAAATTTATCCCCAGGAGTCGAAAAATTGGCGAAAAAAAGTAACTTTTTTCTTGAAAATTTAGCCTCAGGAATCGAAAAAAATGGCGAAAAAAAGTAACTTTTTTTGAGAAAAATTTAGCCTCAGGATTCGAAAAAAATTGCGAAAAAAAGTAACTTTTTTCTTGAAAAATTAAGCCTCAGGAGTCGAAAAAACTGGTGAAAAAAAGTAACTTTTTTTGAGAAAAATTAAGCCTTAGGAGTCGAAAAAACTGGGGAAAAAAAATAAATTTTTTCGAGAAAAATTTAGCCCCAGGAGTCGAAAAAAATGGAGAAAAAAAGTTCCTTTTTTCTTGAAAAATTTAGCCCCAGGAGTCGAAAAAATTGGCGCAAAAAAGTAACTTTTTTCTTGAAAAATTTAGCCTCAGGAGTCGAAAAAAATGGCGAAAAAAAGTAACTTTTTTCGAGAAAAATTTAGCCCCAGGAGTCGAAAAAATTGGCGAAAAAAAGTAACTTTTTTCTTGAAAAATTTAGCCTCAGGAGTCGAAAAAAATGGCGAAAAAAAGTAACTTTTTTTCGAGAAAAATTTAGCCTCAGGAGTCGAAAAAATTGGCGAAAAAAAATAATTTTATTTCGAGAAAATTTTAGCCCCAGGAGTCGAAAAAAATGGCGAAAAAAACTAACTTTTTTCTTGAAAAATTTAGCCTCCGGAGTCGAAAATATGGAGAAAAAAAATAATTTTTTCTTGAAAAATTTAGCCCCAGGAGTCGAAAAAAATGGAGAAAAACAGTTACTTTTTTCTTGAAAAATGTAGCCCCAGGAGTCGAAAAAATTGGCGCATAAAAGTATTTTTTTTTCGAGAATCTGTCTGTCAGAGTCGTGTTGACAGGTGCAGAGTAGTTTTGTGTGGGCTCCAGAAAATTGTGTAATTATCGCATGAAAAGAAAGGATATTGTCCGATCTGATCATCGATAATTGTGTCCAAAGTAATTAAGTGTCTGTGAAAGAGTTTAATGTTTTGTGAATGTCGACGGCCGCGCCGGATAAAGGGTTTTAGTGAAACCGTGTTTTGGCGGGCAGTCGACGGCGTCACCGGTCTTTTGTGTTACAAAGGTAAGTACGGTGTCGGTGTCTGTTTTGTGTGTATGTGCGCGGGCGTCCCTTGGGTTTGAGGCTTTGGCCCGGAAATTTTGATACGGTCATGGAACAGCAAAACTGTGCGAAATGTTCCAAGACCGTAGCTGAGAATGAGGACCCTGTTTTTTGTAGGGGAGTGTGTGACGGTATGTTCCATCGTCGCTGCACCTCCTTGAAAAAAAGTGAATTTAGATTGTTGAGAGACAATCAAAATTTGTGTTTTCGATGTGACGCTTGCGTTGCAAAAAAACCGCCGGGAAAGAATGTGGACGAGACCTCGGGTGGTGGTGTTTGTACCATCGAGCGTTTGAACGAAATGCTAAAATCGTTCGAGCAAAAAATTGAGCAGAGATTAGCAAAGGATTTGCAATCCTTTAGAGAAGAGATAGAGCGAGACAACAGGTTACACGCATCATCGCACGGTAACAGTGTTGACAAGCGTCGGCCCAGTGAGCCAGATTTGCAGGTGACAATTGTTGACAATCCGAGCGTGGTCGTGCAACCAAAGTTTGTTAAGAATGAGGTCTCAGTCTCGACTTTGTTAGAAAAACCTTTAGTAAATGAAACCACTAATTTAGTGACTTGGTCTAATTTGGTCAAAAAAACATTGACAAATGGTAGTAACAGCTCTGTTTCGACCATAGTAAAAAAATTTGACGCAGGTAATTTTGCTAAAGCATTACCAGCACCAGCACCCGCTAGTAGTCAGTCGGACCAACATCAGCAGAGAAGATTAGTGATCATTCCGAAAGCTAATCAATCTTGCGCTGTGACAAGGACCGACATACGAACTAAGCTTGATCCGAGGCGCCATCAGCTTTCGGACTTTCGCAACGGTGGAGAGGGCCAAATTTCGGTACAAGTTCCTCTTGGTGAGAACTTGAATGCCGTGAAAGATAGATTAGGCTTAGCTCTTGGTGAGGCATACACGATTTCACTGCCTCTCGCAAGGATGAAATTAGTTGGTATGACCGAAGACTATTCTGAAACGGAATTGGTTGACTACCTCAAAACTCAAAATGAGGGAATTCCGTGGTCTCATGTCAAGGTAATAAAGAAATACGAAAACAATTTGCTTAAATTTGAAAAGTTTAATGCTATTATGGACATTGATGAGGACTCAGCTCGGTGTCTTGAGGGACGGAACCTGGTTAAGGTTGGATTCGATTCGTGCCGTATACATCGAGCAGTCAGGATTTTGCGTTGCTTCAAGTGTGCAAAGTTTGGACATATAACCAATGACTGTAAAAATGAGTTGGCCTGTTCAAAATGCGGTGACAAACATAAAACAGCAACTTGTAAGTCTGTTGTTTTTAAGTGTGTCAACTGCGAACGGGCTAATAATGTGAGCACCAACAACTTCGACACGAACCATGCTGCAAATAGTAGTGTGTGTCCAATGTTCCAGAAGGAGTTGAACAAAAAAAAGAAGTCTACGCAATAGCAAGACGGTTGGGATATTGTTCGGCAGTATGAAATATTGTATATTAATATTGCTGGGCTGCCAACCAACTATGCAATGTTGCGTACGACAGTAGAAAAAGTTAAACCATTGATGGTTCTAGTTGCCGAGACACATATCACGGAAGTTGAAGCTTTTGATCAGTTTCACATACCAGGATACCGTGTCGAATCTTGTTTGTCTAACTCGCGACATACTGGAGGAGTTGCAATATATGCCAGAGATTCGGTTGTTTTCAAAGTTTTATTAAATGAAATGAAAGAGGGCAACTGGTTTTTGGGTATTGCGGTTGCTCGCGGTGTGACAGCGGCGAACTATGGAGTTGTTTATCATTCACCTAGTTCTAGTGACTCTGGGTTCGTGGGTGTTTTGGAGGGGTGGCTGGACAGATTCATCGATTTCAATAAACGTAATATTGTGGTTGGTGACTTTAATATCGATTGGTTGAACACTGAAAAGTCGGTTCCCTTAAAAAGAGCAATGGAAGCAGTCAACTTGAAACAACTGGTTAACCAGCCGACTCGCATCACGAGGCTGAGTAGAACCCTGATTGATCATGTATATTGCAATTTCGAGTCTTTGTCAGTTGCTACGGTGTCGGCTCTCAAGATAACTGACCACGAGACTCTAGGGTTGAGCCTTCGTAATGAGCATTCCAACATAGTCCAAAAACGAATTTCTTGTTTGACCGGATACTCCAAACCATCTCTTTGCAATTTCGTTAGAGAGGGTTTGCAGAGTACAATTTCTGGTTTTAACGAAACGGCTAAAATATTGTGGGATACTCTGGAAAATGCCATGAAAGCCTTCACAGTGGACCGAACTATTGCCTGTAGGGATTCAAACAAGTGGTATAACACAGATCTAGCAAGGCTTAAGAGCAGAAGGGACTGTGCCTATGCCAAGTTCTTAAGGACAAACATTTCTCAACAGTGGTGGGAATACACCGCTTTGAGGAATGAATATACACAGCGTCTGAAAGAAACAAGGCAACAGTTTTTTAGCAACCAGATTAGGGACCACCAAGGTAATAGCAGGGAACTGTGGAAAATCCTCAAGTCTATGCTGAAGCCAGAGGATAAGCCTGGTTTAAGTGTAACATTTGAAGGATGCGCCATTTTTGAGGAAAACACAATTGCTGAAAGATTTAACACTTTTTTTGTTGATAGTGTCAACTCTATTCATCAAAGTATTCCTTCCGTGGCTGAACCTTTGGCATTGAGACCAAATAGTAACCCAAGACAACAATTCAAGTTCGAACCAATATCGATTGAAAAGCTCAAATCGATTTGTTTTAGCTTAGAGAACAAGGCTGGAATTAGCAAAGTGAATGCTCAGGTACTGCGTGACTGTTTCCATGTACTTGGGGGGGTCCTTCTTTCACTGATCAACCAATCATTGGAGGAGGGAATTTTCCCTGACTCGTGGAGGGAGTCTCTAGTAGTGCCAATTCCTAAAGTGTCAGGAGCCACCAATGCGGAGGAGTTTCGTCCGATTAACATGCTTCATATACTTGAAAAGGTGTTGGAACTTGTTGTCAAACAACAACTTGTCCAGTATCTTGACAGGAATAACTTGCTGGTGGAGGAACAGTCGGGCTATAGAGAAGGACATTCTTGTGAATCTGCGCTGAACCTTTTATTAGCTAAGTGGAAGGAGTTAATGGAGCGAAAACAACCGATTGTTGCAGTGTTCTTGGATTTGAAACGGGCGTTTGAAACGATATCGCGACCTTTGTTATTGGAAACAATCAAAAGGTTCGGTATCGATGGAGTTGAGTTCGAATGGTTCGCATCTTATCTCAGTGGAAGAACGCAACGAACAATTTTCATGAACTGTTGTTCAAACCCTGTCGAAAACACCCTTGGGGTTCCACAAGGAAGTGTTCTTGGTCCAGTGTTGTTTATTATGTATATAAACGACATGAAAAAGGTTTTACAGTCATGTGAAATCAATCTTTTTGCGGACGATACAGTCTTGTTTGTCTCGCGGAAAGATTTAAAACAGACCAAGGAGCTTTTGAATGTCGATTTAGATGCCTTAGATGGTTGGTTAAAATACAAGAAATTGGCCTTAAACATCAAGAAGACCAAATTCATGGTATTGTCTTCGAGACAAATTACTGACCAATCAGCTATTGTCATCAATCAGGAACCAATCGACAGAGTCTCCCAGATAAAATATCTGGGAGTTATATTAGACGAAAAACTGTCTTTTGGGCCTCATATTGACAATGTCACCTCAAAAGTGGCAAAAAAGTGTGGTGTGATTAGTAGATTGGGCAACAATCTGAATTTTTTCGGAAAAGTTCAGCTCTACAAATCGTTAATAGCACCGCACTTTGATTTCTGTGCATCAATTTTATTTCTCGGCAATCAAACACAGTTACAGAGACTGCAGAGGTTGCAAAACAGAGTCATGCGAATGATTTTGTGTTGCGGCTGGTATACTCCTTCGGTTGTTATGCTCGACGTCTTACAGTGGATGTCGGTCAAGCAGCGGATAGTGTTCCAAACTGCAGTCTTTGTGTACAAAATTTTGAAAGGCCTGGTACCAACGTATTTGGGGGAAAGGATAGTGGTTGGGTCTGACGTGCATCGGTATAACACTCGTAGTGCCGGTGAGCCGAGACTTCCCAGCTATCTGTCTGGAAACGCCCGAAATTCGTTGTTTTTTAAAGGAGTACAATGGTACAACAGTATGCCGAGAGAGATTAAACAAGCGCGAAATCTAAGGGAGTTCAAACGCCTATGCGCCGTATACGTGAAGCAGGTGGTCTGACGCTGTGCTTGTAATGTATTTAGTAAATGTTGTAGTTTTTGAGCCCCGTAGTATTGCATTTGTCAACACGGTCTTTGACTATGGTGATGATGAGTAAAAAAATGAACAGGGACTTTTTATTTTTATTATTTAATTTAACTTAATAGAATGAATGAGTCTACATAGTTTTGAGACACGCGCGCGTGAATGAGGACAATTGGTGGACATGGCTGTACGAAAAGAACTAGTAGTATCTACACATCTCGCTGTAGTTGGGTCCCTTTCTGTTCTTGATAGTGGCACCACATTATCAACCAATGGTAATTGGCGGTGTGAACTACAAACAGAGCAGAAATACCCTTTTACACTCCGGAAGGTGGTGCCTCGTTAACCTTGGGGGACTCGGCGATTTGCCTTTCGAGGTGATTGCTCGGGACCGTTGTACGCAAGGAACAAGATCAGGTCCCTTAAGTAGTACTGGTGGGTTTCACCACACTATCAACCATTGATAGCTGGCGGTGTTAACCAAAACTGTGCGAAAATACCTGCCCTACTCCGGAAAGTGGTCCCCTTTTGCTAGTTGGGAAATCTAAGATGTACCTCTTTGTGCAATTGATGGCGACCGTTGTATGAATGGAGCAGAGATGGATGCGATTGTTCTGGAGAGTAATGCCCCAATGCCCCCTCTCGTTTGATGATTTATATTCAATATCGCAAGATACTTTCGTCCCTCTCAAACCTATGTAGGGGTAAGCGGTGGGACTCATCATCATCATCATCAGAAAACTTTAGCCAAAGGAGTCGAAAAAATTAGCGAAAAAAAGTAACTTTTTTTTGAGAAAAATTTAGCCTCAGGAGTCGAAAAAATTGGCGAAAAAAAAAAACTTTTATCGAGAAAAATTTATCCCCAATAGTCGAAAAAATTGACGAAAAAATGTAACGTTTTTCTTGAAAAATTCAGCCCTAGGAGTCGAAAAAAATAGCGAAAAAAATAACTTTTTTCGAGTAAAAAAATAAAGCCCCAGGAATCGAAAAATTGGAGAAAAAAAATAACTTTTTTCGAGAAAAATTTAGCCCCAGGAGACGACAAAAATGGCGAAAAAAAGTAACTTTTTACGAGAAAAATAAAGCTCCAGGAGTCGAAAAAAATGGCGAAAAAAAGAAACTTTTTTCTTGAAAAATTCAGCCTCAGGAGTCGAAAAAATTGGCGAAAAAAAGTATCTTTTTTCTTGAAAAATTTAGCCCCGGGAGTCGAAGAAATTTGCGACAAAAAGTAACGTTTTTCTTGAAAAATTTAGCCCCAGGAGTCGAAAAAAATGGCGAAAAAAGGTATCGTTTTTCTTGAAAAATTAAGCCCCATGAGTCGAAAAAATTGGCGAAAAAAAATAACTTTTTTCTTGAAAAATTTAGCCCCAGGAGTAGAAAAAAATAGCGAAAAAAGTAACATTTTTTCGAGAAAAATTTAGCCCCAGGAGTCGAAAAATTTGGCGAAAAAAAGTAATTTTTTACGAGAAAAATTAAGCCTCAGGAGTTGAAAACATTGACGAAAAAAAATAACTTTTTTCTTGAAAAATTTAGCCCCAGGAGTCGAAAAAAATGGAGAAAAAAAATAACTTTTGTCGAGAAAAATTTATCCCCAGGAGTCAAAAAAATTGGCGAAAAAAAGTATCTTTTTTCGAAAAAAATTAAAAAATTTAGCCTCAAGAGTCGAACAAAATGGCGAAAAAAAGTAACTTTTTT
>NW_026525450.1:0-21675 GCF_943734705.1 Anopheles coustani | reverse complement strand
CTTATCCCATGACTTGTGAGCGATTGGCATACGTTACCACATGAAGAGAAAAATTGGCTAAGTCCCGGATCCATATTATATGAAGAGAAAAATCGGCTAAGTCCCGGATCCATATTATATGAAGAGAAAAATTGGCTAAGTCCCGGATCCATATTATATGAAGAGAAATGTCGGCTAAGTCCAGGATCCATATATAATAACCTAATAATCGGCTAAGTCCCGGATCCATATTATATGAAGAGAAAAATCGGCTAAGTCCAGGATCCATATATAATAACCTAATAATCGGCTAAGTCCAGGATCCATATTATATGAAGAGAAAAATCGGCTAAGTCCAGGATCCATATATAATAACCTAAAAATCGGCTAAGTCCAGGATCCATATAATATGATGAGAAAAATCGGCTAAGTCCCAGATTGGGTCTGTCAGACATACACTTTCAAGTTACCACACAAGCAAGCAAGAAGGCCGTGTGAAGGATCCATATGACATGAAGAGAAAAATTGGCTAAGTCCCAGATTGGGTCTGTCAGAAATACACTTCCAAGTTACCACACAAGCAAGCAAGATGGCCTAGTGATGGATCCATATGATATGAAGAGAAAAATCGGCTAAGTCCAGGATCCATATAATATGAAGAGAAAAATCGGCTAAGTCCCAGATTGGGTCTGTCAGAAATACACTTCCAAGTTACCACACAAGCAAGCAAGATGGCCTAGTGATGGATCCATATGATATGAAGAGAAAAATCGGCTAAGTCCAGGATCCATATAATATGAAGAGAAAAATCGGCTAAGTCCCAGATTGGGTCTGTCAGAAATACACTTCCAAGTTACCACATGAGCAAGCAAGTTACCACATGAAGAGAAAGCCGGCAAAGTCTAGGAATGTTACCACATGAACTGGAAAATGGGCAAAAACCTACCTTCACAGGGAACGTGAATAAGTAAGGCTGTAGACATCGGATCGACAAGCCAAAGACTGATATGGAAAGGAAATGAGTAGTACTAGCTTTCCTGAGAGTTGCAGAGCTTAGACTGCATATGAACGAAAGTTATTAAGCGTCAAAGTCAGAGAAGTTACCCAAAGGAACACAAGTTCCAACTTAGAGCATGTATACCGCCTAGACGGTTAGAGGTACGGCCAGGCTGAGGAATAAGGAAATGTTGGCCAACATGTTCCCTAACTATCCCCCGAAGACCGCAAAGCAATCCAACATCAACCAAGAAAGTTATAGCCCGATCAAGGAAACACCTACTTTGCACCGATATTGCACCAAATACATGTACCAAGCACCTTCGGTTGCATACCTGCAGGGGCTTACCATAGTAGGCCATGGAAGACCGATATACCGAACATAATCACTTTCTATCTCCTCGGGTGTTTGAGATAGCGCTTTGCGGTACAAGAACGAAAGTTAGACTATATCTTGGTGCATCTTTTTGCCCAAGATCACAAGACCCTATCTACCAAGGCAAGAAAGTTGTGTGGGGACAAAATGTCCAAAAGTGCCCAAAGTGGCACACTTGAACCATATATTCGAGAAAAACACAAGTGTGGGCCCGAGCTAGCAAGTTGAAATGTTCTGACCGTCAGTAGCCCTAGTTGAGGTGCACTTATCATTATATGAGGCCAACGTGCCAGCTAGTCTCTAAAGGGGCGATATGGGTGTTCCAAGGTTTGTACCCAATTGAGGAAAAAACAGGGTAAGGTACGGTGTACCGCGAATAACTCGGGCTATAGATGTCCGATCGATGAGTTTGGCATATGTATGGAAAGGTCTTGACGAGACCTAACTACCCTGAAAGTATGAAGGCAAAGACTTGAATGACCGGGAAGTTATTAAGTGCACAAGTGGTAAAGTTGCACCAAAGTCCATGTTACCCGAAGTGGTACATGAACACCCAATATTCGACCAAAACACAAGTTTAGAGACGAGCTAGCGAGCTACATTGTTCAGACCGTCAGTAGCCCGCATCAAGACACGCATTTCATTATATTGAGCCTAGCCGCTAGCTCGACTCGAAGTCGGTCATATGGTTGGTTGATGATTTGGACCGACCACGTGGTGTACCAAGGTGATGTACCTTTCATGAATTAAAACTCTGGCTGTATGGCACTGAGCGACAAGCTAAGGTGTGATTTGGAATAGTCTTGAGTGGGACTATTTAGGAAAAATGCGAACAAAAAATCACAAAGTCCTTGGGCGAAGCTATTAGCGAAACATTGAGCAAATTGGTACCAAAAACTCTGGAAATGGGACTTGAGTCAAAAATAACCGCAAGTTGGAGAAGAGATAGCAAGCTTGCGTAGAACAATTATATTTGGTGCATGGTATCACCAACAAAAAAGTATATGGGGCCAAGGTGCTGGCTGGCCTCCAAAGTGGAGATATGGGCGATCCAAAGTTTGTACCCAAGTACGAACAAGTATGGAAAAAACAGGGTAAGGTACCAAGTACCATTAATAACTTCGGCTGTAGATGGCCGAGCGAGGCAAACGGCTCATCGTTGGAAAGGTCTTGGGGAGACCTATCTACCCTGAAAGTTTCATGAGGCTGAGTTGAAATACCACGGAGATATTAGGTGATGATGGTCCAATTCGGGGACCAAGTCGCAGGAAATGGCACTTGACCAAAATCACCCTTGGAAGGTGAATACCGGCTTACCGGTAAGAGATAGCGACTTGGCGTTGAATATTCATAAGTTGGGCGTGTAGAGACGCAACTTTTATTATATGGGGCCAACCCGGTCAGGGTGCTCCAAGTCGGTCGTTTGGTCGGTTTATGGTTTGGGCCGACCACGTGGTGTACCAAGTTGAGGTACCTTTCATGAATTATAACTCGGTCAGTTTGCCACCGAGCGACAAGCTGCGGTGTGTTTTGGAATGGTCTTGAGTGGGACTATCAAGGAAAAATACCAATCGAAAATCAGCTTGTCCATGGCCGAAGCTATTAGTGAAACATATAGCAAAATGGGTCCAAAAACGAATGAAATGGGACTTGGACCAAGAATAACGGCAAGTTGGAGAAGAGATAGCAAGTTGACGTAGAACATTTATATTTTGGGCATAG
Organism: Anopheles coustani; assembly: GCF_943734705.1. Classification (NCBI taxonomy): domain Eukaryota; kingdom Metazoa; phylum Arthropoda; class Insecta; order Diptera; family Culicidae; genus Anopheles; species Anopheles coustani. The sequence continues at coordinate 18,602 of NW_026525450.1, read as the reverse complement.
TATGACCAACAAAAAAGTATTTGGGGCCAAGGTGCTGGCTGGCCTCCAAAGTGGAGATATGGGCGATACAAAGTTTGTACCCAAGTACGAACAAGTATGGAAAAAACAGGGTAAGGTACCAAGTACCATTAATAACTTCGGCTGTATATGGCCGAGCGAGGCAAACGGCTCACCGTTGGAAAGGTCTCGGGAAGACCTATCTACCCTGAAAGTTTCATGAGGCTGAGTTGAAAGACCACGGAGATATTAGGTGATGATGGTCGTATTCGGGGACCAAGTCGCAGGAAATGGCACTTGACCAAAATCCCCCTTGGAAGGTGAATACCGGCTTACCGGTAAGAGATAGCGACTTGGCGTAGAATATTCATAAGTTGGGCGTGTAGAGACGCAACTTTCATTATATGGGGCCAACCCGGTCAGGGTGCTCCAAGTCGGTCGTTTGGTCGGTTTATGGTTTGGGCCGACCACGTGGTGTACCAAGTTGAGGTACCTTTCATGAATTATAACTCGGTCAGTTTGCCACCGAGCGACAAGCTGCGGTGTGTTTTGGAATGGTCTTGAGTGGGACTATCAAGGAAAAATACAAATAGAAAATCAGCTTGTCCATGGCCGAAGCTATTAGTGAAACATATAGCAAAATGGGTCCAAAAACGAATGAAATGGGACTTGGACCAAGAATAACGGCAAGTTGGAGAAGAGATAGCAAGTTGGCGTAGAACAATTATATTTGGTGCATGGTATGACCAACAAAAAAGTATATGAGGCCAAGGTGCTGGCTGGCCTCCAAAGTGGAGATATGGGCGATCCAAAGTTTGTACCCAAGTATGGCAAAAACTGGTAGAGGTACCTTTCATGAATTACTGCTCAGGCTGTATGGCACTTAGCGGGACGCTTGGCTCTGGTATGGAATAGCCTTGAGTGGGACTATCAAGGAAAAATACGAACAAAAAATCACCATGTCCACGGACGAAGGTATTAGCGAAACTTAGAGCGAAATTGCGACCAAGTCGCTGGAAATGGCCCTTGGACCAAGTATACCGTCAAGGCGGTACGAGATAGCGAGTTGACGTGGAATATTTATAAGTTTGCCTCTACGAGACGAAAGTTTAGTTATATGGGGCCAACCCGCTCAGGGTTGTCCAAGTCGGTCATATGGCTGATCGAAATTTTCGACCAAGTACTGAGAAAACAGGGTAAGGTACCGTGTACCTCGAATAACTTTGGCTGTAGATGTCCGAGCGAGGCAAACGGCATAGCGTTGGAAAGGTCTTGAGGTGTTCTAGGCACCCTGAAAGTTTGAAAAGGCTATCTGGAAAACGCGTGGAGATATTAGAGAAACATTGGGCCCAAAAGATACCAAGTCGCAGGAAATGGGCCCTCCAAGAACACCCTAAAATCCCAATTACGGCTAAGTTGCAGGCCAGCTAGCGAAGTGAAATGTTTTAGGCATAACTAGAACACGTTAATGCGCAACTTTTTGAATCAGAACTTTTTTCGATATCTGGCCCCCAAAGGGGGGATATGGGCGATCAAAGGATTTTTCCAAGTTTCGGTACTTTTTACGGTATCGCTCATAGCTCCGGCTGTATGCAAGCAAATGACAATCTAAGACATGATTTGGAAAGGTATTGAGCAGTACTAACTTACGTTAGAACACAGCGAAGCGCTATCGGTTCATGGCAAGGCCGATATAAGCAGTCAAAGATGAAAAATGTTGACAAAATGAACAAAAATTACCTTGGTACGCGAATAGCGGCCAGGGATGAAGAGGTACGAAGGTGGTGTAGAAGAATTATAATTAGGGCTTGGTACGCTCTAAAAGTTTGCCGAAGACCGCAAAGCGCTCAGACCCATAGAAAGTGGCCATTTGGGCCGAACAGTGCGTGCAAAGAGGTGAAAATGCAAAAATTGCACTTTGGGTGGCGATTTGCGGGGGGAAGGAGGGGTCGGAGGGCAAAATGTCCCTTGACCAAAAAGTCTTATCTCGTCGAGATCTACAACATTGCCGAAGACCGCAAAGCGCTAGCTCGCAATCGAAAAATCGAGAATTTGAAAATTTTCTAAGTCTTGGGCTCCCTAAGGAAAAGTTTCAAAAATCACGTTTGTCCCCAATTTTGAAGGGGAAGGAGTCGGTTCCGGGGCATGGTGTCTTCGGCAAAAAGTCTTATCTTTTTGCGTACTTTCGACTAGTTCAATAAAAATTTTTGACCCAAAATTTGTTCGGCGGACCCCTAGGTCGAAAAACCCGAAAAAAGTCGAAAAAAGTCGAAAATGTCGAAAAATGAGAAAACCTCATATTCGGACTCTACACGAGCCCCAGATATTGAAAAGTGAAATCCGCGGTCGATTTGGAACAAAAAATTGACCTAGGCAAAGTTGTATGGAGGTAGGGACCCCTGAGAAAAAAGTTTGGTCCCGAGGCTCCTTGGACCACCAAGTCCCTAGGTCGGACCAAAATCGGAAAAAATCCGACCAAAGTCGAAAGTGTCGAAAATTTTAAAAAACCCCTTTTGGGGCCCTATGGCCTCCCTAGATAATGAAAAGTGAGGTCCGCGGCCGATCCGGAAGAAAAACTTGACCTAGGCAAACTTGTATGACGGTGGGGACCCAAAAAAATTTCGATGAGTGTAGTTTAGACAGGCCGGAAAATGTATCGGTGGTCCGTATCAAGGGACGTCTTTTAGTTCCATGGGGTGGTGGTCGTCGAACAAAGTCGCCTAGGTCGACCACCAGAAAGACCAGTCGTGTTGTAATGGATGTTTTGACCACTTTACTAGGGAAACCTAGTAGGTCGAAGCAAATTTGGGGTTCGAGATGAGTTGGTGAAAGTTGGTCCAACCTAGGTGTGCTTGGTGGAGGTTGACCATGAAAGTAGAGCAGGATGGGAATGACCATAACTTTGGTTCTAGATGTCGGATCGATACACTTTCGGCAGTTTTGGAAAGGTGAAGGCCTGCTCTAGCTATGTTTCCTACCAAGCTGAGCGCCTACTAGTGACCCGGAGGAGGTATTAAGGGTCAAAGGCAAAAAGGGGTACCCTAAAGTGCATGTGACCAAGAAAATGGGAAAAACGGTATCGCCTATAGCTCAGGCTGTATGGCTCGGATCGGAAAGCTTGGATATGCGTTGGAAAGGTCTTGACGAGCGCTAGCTATGTGTCCTACCAAGCGAAGCGCTAGGTGTTGAGCAAGTCGGTCATATTAGAGGGCAAAGGTGAAAAATGGTGGTTTAGAGGCGAAAATTCACCTTATGATCGAAAATAGCGGGCGAACGATAAGAGCTACGAACACGGCGTAGAACAATCATAAGTACGTTACCACAAGAACTAACTTTGGCCAATATAGAGCGAGAAGATCGGAGGTAGCCATCAGGGTGATATGGCTGGTTCAAAGTTGGACCAAAACGAGACTTGAGAAATGGGTTGAAACACGGTATCGCGAATAACTCAGGCTGTATGGAACGGATCGACAAGCTAAGATCAGTGTTGGAAAGGTCGAACCAAGCGCTAACTATAATCCCAAACAACCGAAGCGCTAAGTGTTGAGCAAAACTGAGTTATTAAGCGACAAAGTGGAAAAAAAATACCAAAATTTCCAAAAATCACACAAGACCAAGAATACCGAGCAGGCGGTAAGAGATAGCGGGTTGACGTAGAATACTTATAAGTTTGCCTCTACGAGACCTAAAAGTCGTCCATAGACAGCGAGAAGATCGGACCACTCTGGAAGGGTGATACGAGTGGTCAAAAATTGGCAAAAATGAAACATGGCTAAAATGGATTTGACTTGTGCACCGTATAGCTCCGGCTGTATGGCATGGATTGTTAAGCTAGGATATGTTTTGGAAAGGTAACACCCAGCGCTAGATACGACTAGAAGAAAGCAAAGCGCTAACTAGCATGATTTGGAAGTTATTAAGTGTCAAAGTCGAAAAATGTTTCCAAAATTGAAACTCGAGTACATTGGGCCAAAAAGTACAAGTTGTGAAATTTGGACTTACGAGTAAAATACCGAGCAGGCGGTAAGAGATAGAGACTTGGTGTAGAACAATTATATGTTGGGCATGTTATAACCTATATTTGGCCCGAACATAGTGACGAGATCGGTGGTACCCAAAAGGGTGGTACAGGTGTTAGATGGTTTTCCCAGAGCATAAGCTCCACATGATATGGAAAACGGGAAACATCATAACTTCGGCTGTATGGCATGGAATGGAACGAACAAGGTATCGATGGAAAGAGAAAAGGTAGCGCTAACTATAATTCCTACCAAGCAAAGCGCTAGCATGTGACCGTTCGGGTGTTATTGTGAGTCAAAGTCAGAAATTGTTACCACGAGAGGCGAAAATCCGACTAAGTCCATGAATACCGGGCTGGCGGTAAGAGATACGGCTTGGCCGTAGAACATTTATAAGTTGGCCAATACAAGACCTAAGTTTCGTCCATAGACGACAAGAAGATCGAAGATACGTGAAGGTGAGATATGGGCGTCCCAAAGTGGGCCTTTGAAAAAGTGACAAACTTCCCTTATAACAGCATACACCAAATATCTCTGGCTCTATGGCACCGAATAAGAAGTTGAGGTCAGCGATAGAAAGGTGATAGTCAGCGCTAAATATCATACGAACAGAGTGAAGCGCTAAAGGGAAAGGATCTTGGTGATATAAGGTGACAAAGTCGAGAAAAGTTGCCTCAAAATCATGAAAAATGTGAAAAAATGGCTAAGTCCCGGGTGCCTTAAGGGCAGGTTGATCGAATGTACCGAGCTGGCGGTACGAGATAGAGACTTGGTGTAGAACAATTATATGTTTGGCATGGCAAGACCTACATTTGGTCAATACAAAGTGAGAAGATCAAAGAAACCCGTAAGGGTGATATTGGTGTCCAAAGGTAAAAAGCACTAAGTCTTGGGAAACTTATATGAAGAAAAAGGACCCTGATGGGTCATATGGAATTGATCGAAAAATCGGCTAAGTCCCAAAATGGGGATGTCAGAACTACACTCAAATGTTACCACATCAAGCAAGGCAAACTTATATGAAGGAAAGGACCCTGATGGGTCATATGGTATGGATCGAAAAATCGGCTAAGTCCCAAAATGATGATGTCAGAACTACACTCAAATGTTACCACATCAAGCAAGGCAAACTTATATGAAGGAAAGGACCCTGATGGGTCATATGGTATGGATCGAAAAATCGGCTAAGTCCCAAAATGGTGATGTCAGAACTACACTCAAATGTTACCACATCAAGCAAGGCAAACTTATATGAAGGAAAGGACCCTGATGGGTCATATGGTATTTTACGAAAAATCGGCTAAGTCCCAAAATGGTGATGTCAGAACTACACTCAAATGTTACCACATCAAGCAAGGCAAACTTATATGAAGGCAAGGACCCTGATGGGTCATATGGTATGGATCGAAAAATCGGCTAAGTCCCAAAATGGGGATGTCTGAACTACACTCAAATGTTACCACATCAAGCAAGGCAAACTTATATGAAGGAAAGGACCCTGATGGGTCATATGGTATTTTACGAAAAATCGGCTAAGTCCCAAAATGGGGATGTCAGAACTACACTCATGTGTTACCACACCAAGCAAGGCAAACTTATATGAAGGCAAGGACCCTGATGGGTCATATGGTATTTTACGAAAAATCGGCTAAGTCCCAAAATGATGATGTCAGAACTACACTTAAATGTTACCACACCAAGCAAGGCAAACTTATATGAAGCAAAGGACCCTGATGGGTCATATGGTATTGATCGAAAAATCGGCTAAGTCCCAAAATGGGGATGTCAGAACTACACTCAAATGTTACCACACCAAGCAAGGCAAACTTATATGAAGGCAAGGACCCTGATGGGTCATATGGTATTTTACGAAAAATCGGCTAAGTCCCAAAATGGGGATGTCAGAACTACACTAAAAAGTTACCACACCAAGCAAGGCAAACTTATATGAAGCAAAGGACCCAAATGGGTCATATGGTATTTTACGAAAAATCGGCTAAGTCCCAAAATGATGATGTCAGAACTACACTCAAATGTTACCATACCAAGCAAGGCAAACTTATATGAAGCAAAGGACCCTGATGGGTCATATGGTATTGATCGAAAAATCGGCTAAGTCCCAAAATGGGGATGTCAGAACTACACTCAAATGTTACCACACCAAGCAAGGCAAACTTATATGAAGGAAAGGACCCTGATGGGTCATATGGTATTTTACGAAAAATCGGCTAAGTCCCAAAATGGGGATGTCAGAACTACACTCAAATGTTACCACACCAAGCAAGGCAAACTTATATGAAGCAAAGGACCCATATGGGTCATATGGTATTTTACGAAAAATCGGCTAAGTCCCAAAATGATGATGTCAGAACTACACTAAAAAGTTACCACACCAAGCAAGGCAAACTTATATGAAGGAAAGGACCCTGATGGGTCATATGGTATGGATCGAAAAATCGGCTAAGTCCCAAAATGGGGATGTCTGAACTACACTCAAATGTTACCACATCAAGCAAGGCAAACTTATATGAAGGAAAGGACCCTGATGGGTCATATGGTATTTTACGAAAAATCGGCTAAGTCCCAAAATGGGGATGTCAGAACTACACTCATGTGTTACCACACCAAGCAAGGCAAACTTATATGAAGGCAAGGACCCTGATGGGTCATATGGTATTTTACGAAAAATCGGCTAAGTCCCAAAATGATGATGTCAGAACTACACTTAAATGTTACCACACCAAGCAAGGCAAACTTATATGAAGCAAAGGACCCTGATGGGTCATATGGTATTGATCGAAAAATCGGCTAAGTCCCAAAATGGGGATGTCAGAACTACACTCAAATGTTACCACACCAAGCAAGGCAAACTTATATGAAGGCAAGGACCCTGATGGGTCATATGGTATTTTACGAAAAATCGGCTAAGTCCCAAAATGGGGATGTCAGAACTACACTAAAAAGTTACCACACCAAGCAAGGCAAACTTATATGAAGCAAAGGACCCAAATGGGTCATATGGTATTTTACGAAAAATCGGCTAAGTCCCAAAATGATGATGTCAGAACTACACTCAAATGTTACCATACCAAGCAAGGCAAACTTATATGAAGCAAAGGACCCTGATGGGTCATATGGTATTTTACGAAAAATCGGCTAAGTCCCAAAATGGGGATGTCAGAACTACACTCATGTGTTACCACACCAAGCAAGGCAAACTTATATGAAGGAAAGGACCCTGATGGGTCATATGGTATTTTACGAAAAATCGGCTAAGTCCCAAAATGGGGATGTCAGAACTACACTCAAATGTTACCACACCAAGCAAGGCAAACTTATATGAAGCAAAGGACCCTGATGGGTCATATGGTATTTTACGAAAAATCGGCTAAGTCCCAAAATGGGGATGTCAGAACTACACTAAAATGTTACCACACCAAGCAAGGCAAACTTATATGAAGGCAAGGAACCTGATGGGTCATATGGTATTTTACGAAAAATCGGCTAAGTCCCAAAATGATGATGTCAGAACTACACTAAAAGGTTACCACACCAAGCAAGGCAAACTTATATGAAGGCAAGGACCCTGATGGGTCATATGGTATTTTACGAAAAATCGGCTAAGTCCCAAAATGGGGATGTCAGAACTACACTCAAATGTTACCACACCAAGCAAGGCAAACTTATATGAAGGCAAGGACCCTGATGGGTCATATGGTATTTTACGAAAAATCGGCTAAGTCCCAAAATGGGGATGTCAGAACTACACTCAAATGTTACCACACCAAGCAAGGCAAACTTATATGAAGCAAAGGACCCTGATGGGTCATATGGTATTTTACGAAAAATCGGCTAAGTCCCAAAATGATGATGTCAGAACTACACTCAAATGTTACCACACCAAGCAAGGCAAACTTATATGAAGGAAAGGACCCATATGGGTCATATGGCATTTTACGAAAAATCGGCTAAGTCCCAAAATGAGGATGTCAGAACTACACTCAAATGTTACCACACCAAGCAAGGCAAACTTATATGAAGCAAAGGACCCTGATGGGTCATATGGTATTTTACGAAAAATCGGCTAAGTCCCAAAATGATGATGTCAGAACTACACTCAAATGTTACCACACCAAGCAAGGCAAACTTATATGAAGGCAAGGACCCTGATGGGTCATATGGTATTTTACGAAAAATCGGCTAAGTCCCAAAATGGGGATGTCAGAACTACACTCAAATGTTACCACACCAAGCAAGGCAAACTTATATGAAGCAAAGGACCCTGATGGGTCATATGGTATTTTACGAAAAATCGGCTAAGTCCCAAAATGATGATGTCAGAACTACACTCAAATGTTACCACACCAAGCAAGGCAAACTTATATGAAGGAAAGGACCCATATGGGTCATATGGCATTTTACGAAAAATCGGCTAAGTCCCAAAATGAGGATGTCAGAACTACACTAAAAAGTTACCACACCAAGCAAGGCAAAGTACCTAGGTGAACCCTAGGAAGAAACACGGACCAAGTCAGATGGCCTAAGTCAAGAGAACAAGTGACCTAGGCAAAGTTGTATGACGGTGAGGACCCTGAAAAATCTGGTTAGTGTAGTTTAGACAGGGGAGGTTTTTGGGTCGGCTGAACCTCCTTATTTTGGGTTTTGACCTCCTCAAGAAGCTACACCTAGGCAAACTGCCTAGGGTGAAAGTGCGAAGACCAATCGAATAGTAAGACAAGTTTTGACCGATCGCCCTAGGCAAGCTTGTATGAAGAAAGGGACCCTATGGGTCATATGGAAATACATGAAAAATCGGCTAAGTCCCAAAATTGGGATGTCTGAACTACACTAAAAAGTTACCACATCAAGCAAGGCAAAGTACCTAGGTGAACCCTAGGAAGAAACACGGACCAAGTCAGATGGCCTAAGTCAAGAGTGCAAGTGACCTAGGCAAAGTTGTATGACGGTGAGGACCCTGAAAAATCTGGTTAGTGTAGTTTAGACAGGGGAGGTTTTTGGGTCGGCTGAACCTCCTTATTTTGGGTTTTGACCTCCTCAAGAAGCTACACCTAGGCAAACTGCCTAGGGTGAAAGTGCGAAGACCAATCGAATAGTAAGACAAGTTTTGACCGATCGCCCTAGGCAAGCTTGTATGAAGAAAGGGACCCTATGGGTCATATGGAAATACATGAAAAATCGGCTAAGTCCCAAAATTGGGATGTCTGAACTACACTAAAAAGTTACCACATCAAGCAAGGCAAAGTACCTAGGTGAACCCTAAGAAGAAACACGGACCAAGTCAGATGGCCTAAGTCAAGAGTACAAGTGACCTAGGCAAAGTTGTATGGCGCTGAGGACCCTGAAAAATCGGGTTAGTGTAGTTCAGACAGGGGAGGTTTTTGGGTCGGCTGAACCTCCTTATTTTGGGTTTTGACCTCCTCAAGAAGCTACACCTAGGCAAACTGCCTAGGGTGAAAGTGCGAAGACCAATCGAATAGTAAGACAAGTTTTGACCGATCGCCCTAGGCAAGCTTGTATGAAGAAAGGGACCCTATGGGTCATATGGAAATATACGAAAAATCGGCTAAGTCCCAAAATTGGGATGTCTGAACTACACTAAAAAGTTACCACATCAAGCAAGGCAAAGTACCTAGGTGAACCCTAAGAAGAAACACGGACCAAGTCAGATGGCCTAAGTCAAGAGTACAAGTGACCTAGGCAAAGTTGTATGACGGTGAGGACCCTGAAAAATCTGGTTAGTGTAGTTCTGACAGGGGAGGTTTCTAGGTCGGCTGAACCTCCTTATTTCGGGTTTTGGCCTCCTCAAGAAGACAGACCTAGGCAAACTGCCTAGGGTGAAAGTGCGAAGACCAATCGAATAGTAAGACAAGTTTTGACCGATCGCCCTAGGCAAGCTTGTATGAAGAAAGGGACCCTATGGGTCATATGGAAATACATGAAAAATCGGCTAAGTCCCAAAATTGGGATGTCTGAACTACACTAAAAAGTTACCACATCAAGCAAGGCAAAGTACCTAGGTGAACCCTAGGAAGAAACACGGACCAAGTCAGATGGCCTAAGTCAAGAGTACAAGTGACCTAGGCAAAGTTGTATGGCGCTGAGGACCCTGAAAAATCGGGTTAGTGTAGTTCAGACAGGGGAGGTTTCTGGGTCGGCTGAACCTCCTTATTTCGGGTTTTGGCCTCCTCAAGAAGACAGACCTAGGCAAACTGCCTAGGGTGAAAGTGCGAAGACCAATCGAATAGTAAGACAAGTTTTGACCGATCGCCCTAGGCAAGCTTGTATGAAGAAAGGGACCCTTAGGGTCATATGGAAATTCATGAAAAATCGGCTAAGTCCCAAAATTGGGATGTCAGAACTACACTATAAAGTTACCACATCAAGCAAGGCAAAGTACCTAGGTGAACCCTAGGAAGAAACACGGACCAAGTCAGATGGCCTAAGTCAAGAGTATAAGTGACCTAGGCAAAGTTGTATGGCGCTGAGGACCCTGAAAAATCGGGTTAGTGTAGTTAAGACAGGGGAGGTTTCAGGGTCGGCTGGACCTCCTTATTTCGGGTTTTGGCCTCCTCAAGAAGACAGACCTAGGCGAATTGCCTAGGGTGAAACTGCGAAGACCAATCGAATAGTAAGACAAGTTTTGACCGATCGCCCTAGGCAAGCTTGTATGAAGAAAGGGACCCTTAGGGTCATATGGAAATTCATGAAAAATCGGCTAAGTCCCAAAATTGGGATGTCAGAACTACACTAAAAAGTTACCACATCAAGCAAGGCAAAGTACCTAGGTGAACCCTAGGAAGAAACACGGACCAAGTCAGATGGCCTAAGTCAAGAGTATAAGTGACCTAGGCAAAGTTGTATGGCGCTGAGGACCCTGAAAAATCGGGTTAGTGTAGTTAAGACAGGGGAGGTTTCAGGGTCGGCCAGACCTCCTTATTTCGGGTTTTGGCCTCCTCAAGAAGACAGACCTAGGCGAATTGCCTAGGGTGAAACTGCGAAGACCAATCGAATAGTAAGACAAGTTTTGACCGATCGCCCTAGGCAAGCTTGTATGAAGAAAGGGACCCTATGGGTCATGTGGAAATATACGAAAAATCGGCTAAGTCCCAAAATTGGGATGTCAGAACTACACTATAAAGTTACCACATTAGCAAGGCAGACTTGTATGAAGAACGGGACCCTGGTGAAAGTAGCAAATATCCCAAACCGAACATGAATATTATACACACAAGAGTACGAACATAAAGGAACACGGACCAAGCGTACCGAGAGAATCGGTACTATAGAGCCCTCGTGGTTCTACACAAAGACTTTATGTTCGGGGTTCACACCCCAAATCGAACGTGGAATTTACTTTCTGATGGTCATGCGGTCGTCCAAAGGGGTCTAGTATCCTGGGATGACAAGCATCACGGGCACAGCTCGTATCAAAACAGTCGAAGAGGCCCGCGAAAGCTTGCTTTCCATGGCTATGCGATGCACAAATTGAGTTTACTCACCGTAGTATAAAACGAACGAACCGAACCTATCCGAGTAGGGATAATGGGCGCAGTAACATACTTCTGTGACCCAGCGAGAGTTGAACGAGGTGACATGAACTGTCAGTGGCTTATATCAGATGGGATACATACATGAGATTGCTTTCAAATCTACACTCGAAAACCTAACCAAGTAAAAGCGAACGTGGGAAGGATTCGAAACCGGTCACGAAATCTTAAGCTGGAAAGAGTCATCACTATGGATACATATTATGCGAAACCAATCAAGTGCTCAGTACTGATCCAAAACCTAAGAGCACTAGTGAACACCTTATTCTCACCCTAGTTCACATCCAAGTGATCGACCACGTGTGTGAAGCAAAGACCAATCGAATTCCTCAATGGACCGAACACTATGAACAAATGGCCAAAAACGTTATAACTATCCAAACATACTACTATCTAGCGAAAGTCATCACGATGGAACCATACCATGATCTTTAACCTATAGCGCTCACCATATTCCTACCCAGAGTGCAAGTGAACAGATTGCCCACCCTTACCCAGTTCACAACCACGTGATCGACTAACATACCGAGGTTACCACAAGTCAAAGTTATACGTTTACAAGCGCAAGACCAATCGAAAACCCCGAAAGCAATCTCGACCCAAAATGTATTATCCGTGAGTGTAGTCGAGTCTCGTACTCGTCATCTGTAATCGTCGGATAGAATATCCAGTACACGGTTGTCTTTCCAAATGAAATCTACATACAGAACTCGCTCTTGGCAAATGGGTGGCAATGGCGCAATCAGGAGCGAGTTCCCGTCCGGGTGCCAAGTGATTGGCAAATGTCTGGGGGAAAGCAACCATATATTGATTTGTCTGTTAGTGTACTGGGTGTTTGAGGTATGTAGTATCCACGCTTGGTTGGGTGTGTCAGAGGACCATGGATGCGTTCACAACCCCAATTGGGGTACATCGGGAATGATTTTGTGGAACCGATGTGCCCGGCACACACTAAGTTTTGTTGCAAGTTAATAGTGTGCCATGTCCGGGGGGGTTGTGATTAAACTCTGGTGAATTGCGTACTGTGGTGATTGGGGTATGAAAGCCCCGCAGTTGCAATGATCGGACGCGCCTAGCGTGTCCTTTAGTTGATGGTAGGGAAATGAAGGCCCTTGTCAGCTCACCTAAGTATTCATGGAAGTTTGGCATAAGGTCGCTGTGGTAGGGGTATGAAGGCCCCGTCAGCGCATGCACAATCGGGCGCACGTGCGCTTAGCGGAGTCGAATGCCGCTCAAGTGCCTGTCCGGTGCATCGGGTGTGTGTGATACGAGGGCAATGAGGTTCGCACGGGGGCTCGCCTCCCGTGTGCTACCGGACTTGACAACATATAGAACGTGGTGTTTGCTCCTCCGGGTGCAATGGGACAATGAACATTCGAACGCAAAGTCGGAATTCTGGTTGATCCTACCAGTAATATACGCTCGTCTCAAAGGTTAAGCCATGCATGTCTAAGTACAAACAGATTTAATGTGAAACCGCATAAGGCTCAGTATAACAGCTATAATTTACGAGATCATCAACCTAGTTACTTGGATAACTGTGGAAAATCTAGAGCTAATACATGCAACATGCCAGGACCCTCGCGGGAACTGGTGCACTTATTAGTCAAACCAATCGCGGGTTCTCCGTGTCATTGAGTTGAAGTCTGGATAATGATGCTGATCGTATGGTCTCGCACCGACGACAGATCTCGCAAATATCTGCCCTATCAACTATGGATGGTAGTATAGAGGACTACCATGGTTGCAACGGGTAACGGGGAATCAGGGTTCGATTCCGGAGAGGGAGCCTGAGAAATGGCTACCACATCCAAGGAAGGCAGCAGGCGCGTAAATTACCCAATCCCGGGACGGGGAGGTAGTGACGAGAAATAACAATATGAAACTCTTTAATGATGTTTCATAATTGGAATGAGTAGAGCATAAATCCTTCTACGAGGATCAAGTGGAGGGCAAGTCTGGTGCCAGCAGCCGCGGTAATTCCAGCTCCACTAGCGTATATTAAAATTGTTGCGGTTAAAACGTTCGAAGTTGATACTTGTCCAACACAGTCCGGCTCCGCCGACCCGGTCAACCCGTGGTCGGTGGGCCAAGTCGGAATCTGGTTGCGACTCAATGGTGTGGTAGGGCACCAAGTCTGTGTCATGGTGTGCCCTTCAACGGGTGCAAGTGTAACATAGAGCTCGACCGCTCACGTTTACCTTGAACAAATTAGAGTGCTTAAAGCAGGGTGCCCAAACGCCCTAGAATAATCTTGCATGGAATAATGGAATACGACCTTGGTCTAATCTTTCATTGGTTTGTACTCAGACCGGAGGTAATGATTAACAGAAGTAGTTGGGGACACTAGTATTACGGCGCGAGAGGTGAAATTCGTAGACCGTCGTAAGACTAACTAAAGCGAAGGCATTTGTCAAGGATGCTTTCTTTAATCAAGAACGAAAGTTAGAGGATCGAAGGCGATTAGATACCGCCCTAGTTCTAACCGTAAACGATGCCAACTAGCAATTGGGAGACGCTACAACCAGGTGCTCTCAGTAGCTTCCGGGAAACCAAAGTCAGGTTCCGGGGGAAGTATGGTTGCAAAGTTGAAACTTAAAGGAATTGACGGAAGGGCACCACAATGAAATGGAGCTTGCGGTTCAATTTGACTCAACACGGGAAAACTTACCAGGTCCGAACTTATGGAGGTGAGACAGATTAATAGCTCTTTCTCAAATTTAAGGGTAGTGGTGCATGGCCGTTCTTAGTTCGTGGATTGATTTGTCTGGTTAATTCCGATAACGAACGTGACTCACATATGCTAACTAGAACGCAGTCAGCGTTAATGCGTCGATGCCGATTGGAACGGGTTAGGACCTTTCGGTGGAGTATGACCTGACACCTTCGCTGTTCGTGTGCGCAAGTGCACTTACGGTACGCTGCTTAGCAGGACAATTTGTGTTTAGCAAAATGAGATCGAGCGATAACAGGTCCGTGATGCCCTTAGATGTTCTGGGCTACACGCGTGCTACAATGTGGGTAGCAGCGTGTCTCCTATTCCGAGAGGAACGGGAAATCACTCAAATACTCACTTAGTAGGGATTATGGATTGCAATGGTCCATATGAACTCGGAACTTCTAGTAAGTGCTGGTCATCAGCCAGCGTTGAATACGTCCCTGCCCTTTGTACACACCGCCCGTCGCTACTACCGATGGATTATTTAGTGAGGTCTTTGGAGATGATCGTTCGCTGGATCCTCGTGAACCGCGTCTGCTTTATCGAAGTTGACCGAACTTGATGATTTAGAGGAAGTAAAAGTCGTAACAAGGTTTCCGTAGGTGAACCTGCGGAAGGATCATTAGTGGCCAAGTGATCCTTCCAGAAGTCCGAACCTGCGGGTTGAGACTTCGGCACAAGTTGCCATATGATAATTGACGAAACACTATAGAAGTCCGAACCTGCGGGTTGAGACTTCGGCACAAGTTGCCATATGATAATTGACGAAACACTATAGAAGTCCGAACCTGCGGGTTGAGACTTAGGCACAAGTTGCCTTATACATGACTTTGAACAAATACACAAGTCCGAACCTGCGGGTTGAGACTTAGGCACAAGTTGCCTTATACATGACTTCGAACAAACACACAAGTCCGAACCTGCGGGTTGAGACTTAGGCACAAGTTGCCATATGAAAGTTGACGAAACACTAACAAGTCCGAACCTGCGGGTTGAGACTTAGGCACACGTTGCCTTATACATGACTTCGAACAAATACACAAGTCCGAACTTGCGGGTTGAGACTTAGGCACAAGTTGCCTTATACATACATTGGCCAAATAAACAGAAGTCCGAACCTGCGGGTTGAGACTTAGGCACAAGTTGCCATATTATATTCGATCAAACACTAAGTAGTCCGAACCTGCGGGTTGAGACTCAAGACCGTAACAAGATGTCACTATACAAGTCCGAACCTAAGGGTTGAGACTTAATGCGATCTAGATACCAAGTTGACATCCAATACCTGTTGAGCAAAACCAAAGATTCCCTGTTCTCGAATGATTACACTATATAACAGGGAATCATGAAGAAATCAAGCAAGCGTGAAACAAAGTCATCACTTGGGCATGCTCGATAGCCAACCACATGACCTTAACCTAAGAGAGCATGCAAACCACATGATACCTATAAACGATTAACCCGCCCTAGTTCAATCGTTCACCAAGTGATGACTTCAGTATGGCTAAGAGAAAAACTTTTAAATGGGAAAAACTCTAAGTCCGAACCTCCGGGTTGAGACTTCCGCGTCGGAGGTGGGCGCACCTCCTATCCGAAAGATGGTGAATCAGGGGTGTTCGATCAGCAATGGTCGGATGCCCCGTCGTAGTCCAACTATGACAATCAAAGTCAAGACCTCCGGGTTGAGACTTTCCGCGAGTACAAGCATAAAGGAACACGGACCAAGCCGTACCGAGAGAATCGGTACTAGAGCCCTCGTGGTTCTACATTGAGAGAGCCCTCGTGGTTCTCATTAGGGGCTTTATGCAAGTCGTACTCAATACTGTGGTGTGAAGTATAAAGTAGTCCTCGCCTGGTCCACGCTGCTTCGGCGGTCCTGGGTAAGATAGTTAATTCTAGCTTGCCCTATAGTGGAATGAGGACACTTAATGCTTCGTCTTTTAGCGGCGGCTAGACTCCTCCTCACGGGGAACGAGTTGACGCACACAGCGGCGGCTTACGCACTATGGCAATCATGGATGCCTGAAGATTCCGTGAAGTTCTCCCCTGGTCCACGCTGCCTCGGCAGTCCTGGGTAAAATGGAATATTTCCAGCTTGCCCTATAGTGGAAGAGGACTATCCAACAATACAAAGTCAAGACCTCCGGGTTGAGACTTTCCGCGTCGGTGGTGTCGCGCACCGCCTATCCGAAAGATGGTGTAACAGGGGTGTTCGATCAGCAATGGTCGGATGCCCCGTCATAGTCCAACTATGACAACCAAAGTCAAGACCTCCGGGTTGAGACTTTCCGCGTCCGGAGGTACGCGTACCGCCTACCCGAAAGATGGTGTGCTTCTGGGGTATTCGATGAGTCGGATACCCCGTCGTAGTCCAACTATGACAATCAAAGTCAAGACCTCCGGGTTGAGACTTCCGCGTCCGGAGGTACGCGTACCGCCTACCCGAAAGATGGTGAATCAGGGGTGTTCGATCAGCAATGGTCGGATGCCCCGTCGTAGTCCAACTATGACAATCAAAGTCAAGACCTCCGGGTTGAGACTTCCGCGTCCGGAGGTACGCGTACCGCCTACCCGAAAGATGGTGAATCAGGGGTGTTCGATCAGCAATGGTCGGATGCCCCGTCGTAGTCCAACTATGACAATCAAAGTCAAGACCTCCGGGTTGAGACTTCCGCGTCCGGAGGTACGCGTACCGCCTACCCGAAAGATGGTGAATCAGGGGTGTTCGATCAGCAATGGTCGGATGCCCCGTCGTAGTCCAACTATGACAATCAAAGTCAAGACCTCCGGGTTGAGACTTTCTAAGAGTACAAGCATAAAGGAACACGGACCAAGCCGTACCGAGAGAATCGGTACTAGAGCCCTCGTGGTTCTACATTGAGAGAGCCCTCGTGGTTCTCATTAGGGGCTTTATGCAAGTCGTACTCAATACTGTGGTGTGAAGTATAAAGTATAGAGTCCTCCACTGGTCCACGCTGCTCCGGCGGTCCTGGGTAAGATAGTTCATTCTAGCTTGCCCTATGTGGAAGAGGACTCAATACCCTACCTGTTGAGCTTGAAACAAAGTCATCACTTGGGCATGCTCATATTGCCATACACAATTACATTATATTCGAATGAGCATGCAAGCGACCCTATATAGACCGAACCAAAACGATAGATACCGCCGTAGTTCACCCCAACCAAGTGATGACTTCAGTATGGCTAGTGTGTGAAGTATAAAGTATAGTCCTCCCCTGGTCCACACTGCTTCGGCGGTCCTGGGTAAGATAGTTAGTTCTAGCTTGCCCTATGTGGAAGAGGACACAATACTTAATACTTAGAGTACAAGCATAAAGGAACACGGACCAAGCCGTACCGAGAGAATCGGTACTAGAGCCCTTGTGGTTCTACATTGAGAGAGCCCTCGTGGTTCTCATTAGGGGCTTTATGCAAGTCGTACTCAATACTGTGGTGTGAAGTATAAAGTATAGAGTCCTCCACTGGTCCACGCTGCTCCGGCGGTCCTGGGTAAGATAGTTCATTCTAGCTTGCCCTATGTGGAAGAGGACTCAATACCCTACCTGTTGAGCTTGAAACAAAGTCATCACTTGGGCATGCTCATATTGCCATACAATATTCCATTATCTACTAATGAGCATGCAGCTATATGATATTAACCTGTAAACGATTACCCCGCCGTAGTTCAGCGCTTCAACCAAGTGATGACTTCAGTATGGCTAGTGTGTGAAGTATAAAGTATAGTCCTCCCCTGGTCCACACTGCTTCGGCGGTCCTGGGTAAGATAGTTAGTTCTAGCTTGCCCTATGGTGGAAGAGGACACCATACTTAATACTGTGGTGTAATGAACAAAGTATAGTCCTCCACTGGTCCACGCTGCTTCGGCGGTCCTGGGTAAGATAGTTAGTTCTAGCTTGCCCTATGTGGAAGAGGGCATACAAGACAAAGTATAGTTCTCCCCTGGTCCACGCTGCTTCGGCGGTCCTGGGTAAGATAGTTAATTCTAGCTTGCCCTATGTGGAAGAGAGCATACATGAACCAAGAACGAAGGTTATGATCGAGGAATGATTCGACAACTAACCGATGGTATGAAATGTGAAGAATTCAAGCAAGCACACAATCAAGTCATCACTTGGGCATGCTCGATAGCCAACCCTATGACATTAACCTAGTAGAGCATGCGAAAACCAATATATATGTAAACGATGCCCCTCCCTAGTTCAGCGCTTCAACCAAGTGATGACTTCAGAATGGCTAAATCAAATCGGTTCAAAACATACCATCGGTACCCTATTGAAA